>NC_088928.1:9915000-9997500 GCF_038396675.1 Hydra vulgaris | reverse complement strand
ATTGACATAATTAACAAAAGTTGAGTTTGAATTAAAATCCATTTGTTTTTTATTAACTTTTTTCAGGGATATTTCAGATTGAAAATTTATGGTTCCACTTTAAACAAATAAAACATGATTCTTATATTTGATGGATAGAGTAAAGTTAATTCTGTAAATTAGGCACGTGCAGCATAGAAAAGTTTGACTTATTGACAGAGCAAGTATTGATTAAATCACAAGAGCAAGTATTGTAGTTAGTTTTCAAACCACCAAATACAATACAATCTAATAGCTACAACCAGTGTGAACAATGTGCTGTCATCTCAAGAATTGTAATACTATTTTCGACAGCAATAGATAATAAATCTAACGAATTGTGAAAAGCACTATCACTTCATTTGGACTAACTGGTGTATCAAGGAATTTTTCATAGAATTCCTTCTCTTTGCAATAACAAACTACAGCAATGAGATTTTACATAGAAATAGAAAATCAAAGAAAATGTTTATTATTTGTAAATACAATATTATTTACCAAAAAATTAGGCTTTAAAAAACAAAGCTCTTTTTTATTAATTTAAATTATCTATAGATATTAAAAATATCTCTTGGTATTTGAAATAATTAACAACAGAGCATTATTATTCAAAATAACCTTAATATTGTTAATACCTCTGGATAATTGAAATCATTGAAAAACATAGCATCATTATTCAAAGTTTAATATTTAGGTTAGGATACTTTGCTACTTCAATAGCCTGATTACTCAGAGATAATTTTAGCATTATTGTATTTTGAATTAGCCCTGTTCTCAGGCCTTGTTACGAGATTTCGCTGCGTAGCGAAAACGCGTAACGCATTTTTAAGTAACTCAACTCAGCAAATTTATTTTGCACCGTTAGAAGTTATATTGCGTCACTAGCGTCTTTACAAGTACCGCATTGTAATTAAAGTTATTTTATTAACGCGTTAAAAATCATACAAAAAGTTTTTTTTTTCTCGCTATAACAAAAGTTACAAATAAAATCTAAGTTCTTATTAAAAAAATCATTTTTATTATTTTTTTCAAATATAAACTAAATTTTATTTTGAAAAAAATATTTTTTTCATGAAACGTAAAATATTTGTTTATTTTCTTAGGATTTTACATTTGGTTTTTGGTTATTTTATCAATTGTTAATAAATTTTTCTTATTTAATTTGTGAACTCTTTTTAATAATGTTTTTAAACAATAGAGTTTTTTTTTGTTATTTATCAGTTACCGATAACATATTTGTGATCATAATTTATTTTCATAAATTAAATGAACGTCATTAAAACTTCACGTTATTGAATTAATAATAAACAAAACATGTTAATTATAAAATTTTTCATCAAAATAAATCGTGCATTTTTTAAACTAATATGACTAAAATTAATTTTTATATTTAAAAGGAATTGATATATTTAATTCCTTAGGATAAAACTTAAACACTTTATTTTTTTTAACTTAATTTTAACGATAAAAAAAAAATTATGAAACAAACTGTTTCTTTAACAAAAAAATCTATTACTTTACAATTGCGGTTAAATGCTTTTACTTACAACTTTATTTCTTCTGAATAAACCTCTCGTTAACGATAATCAAAAGATAATTTAAATATTCTAAAAGATATAAGTTTTTGCGTAGCGCAAAACTGCTGAACGCGTAGGCAAATCGCCTTTTCGCAAGCAAAATGCGAGCTGCGTAACGCTTATTAACAAGACCTGTGTTCTCATTTATAAATTTAAAAAAAAATTGATATTTGAAAAACTAATTAATTAATGACATACTTTTGTGAATATTGTATCTATATTAGAACAAATATTTCCTGTCTCATACAGAGAGAGAGTGAGAGAGAGACTCTCTATTTCTGCTAGTTATGCAAGTTAAAGTATATACTTCAAGAATATTATTGTATATATTTTTGTATAGTATAGATAGTATAGTTAAAACCATAAGTTAATATAATATGGATTATAGTATTTTATCCTACTGAAAAGTGTTGAACCATTATAAATCATTTTGAAAAGTGTTAAATCAATTGGTATAAATAGTTAGTAAATTAGTTTATTTTCCTTAATAACAAAAAAAAATTAACAATCCTGAAAAAATGTTTAAAAATTACCTTATATCTTACATATATTATACGCAACCGTTACTCAACTTAATTCATATAGTTTTGAAGTGTGACAATAACTAGTTATTAAGTTAACTTAACTTATTTAATTGGCATATTACAAAACTATATGATATATTCATACTATGGTCCCTCTCCTTGTTTTAGCTAGGCTATGAGAGACTGAACCATCAATTATATAGATTGTATGTATTTTTTTTTAAACTTAAATTTAAGGTGAAAACAAGTTTTATAAAACAAGTCTAAGTACTACATCTATATTTTTGGTAAATATATTGCTATTATTGTAGTTGTTAAAAAAAAAGTATATTTAAATAAATAACTTAACGTATAGCAGTATAAAATTAATATCAAATTATATTTTATTAGCAATAATAAACAAAATCTGAAACCTTTTACAATAATACAAACACCATTTTTTAATATTATTAGATGATTTAAAGTTACGCCAAACTTAAGTCAGAAAATAGCAGACGTAACTTTTCTTGCATAAAGTTAGCTGAGCACTTTTTAGGAAAATGGTGTGAATACCATTTTTTAGATTTTTTTGCGTAAGTAATAACTTACATAAAACTCAAGAATTTCCTAAGTTTTTGGTTACACAGGGTTTGTGAATATGACTTTGTGTAACTTTGAACTTTGGCAAAACTTACACAAACTTTACACAAATTTTGGGCTTACAAAACTGTTGTGAATTTGCGCCCTGATGCCAACCTCTTAATGATTAAGGTGGGCAAATTATTGCTGCCCTCATTATTCCTAATTCCGAGGGCTGTGAATATATATATATATATATATATTTGTATAGATATCGATATATAGAATATATTCGAGGTTAAGTATTTTGATGTAATAATACGAAGTCTCTTGTACGTGTTACAGTGCTCAATATTACTGAATAATAGAGCTATATATAATTATATTTGGATGAATAAAAACAACTGATTAGTAATTAATAAAAAAGTATATTTTGGCATTAGTAATACACCATTTAAACTAAGATACGCAAACCATCTCAAATCATTTGCATCAGTTAAATATAAAAATGACACAGAACTATCTAAGGAAATATGGAGCTTAAAAGACCAAAACATAAAGCCCATTATAGAATGGAAAATTGTCAAACGTTGTAAACCTTATAATCTAGCAACAAAAATATGCCACCTTTGTCTCTACGAAAAATATGTAATTTTATCGCATAATGGAAAAAACCTACTGAATAAAAAAAAACGAAATCGTATCTCAGTGTCGACATTCAAAAAAATTCCTATTATCTTTATTTGACACAGGGGACTAGTAAACTATAACGGCTTTTTGTTTTTTGTTTTTTGTTTTTTGATTTGTTTTTTACGTAGATTTGTTTATAACGTCAGATGTCATTCTACAGTAATTTTTTACGTTTTTGTAACGGTTTGTTTACGTTTTTTATTTGTATTAACGGCTGATGATTGCCTTCGGGCATGAAACTTAAAGCCCCGCTAATCAGTTGTTTTTATTCATCCAAATATAATTATATATATATATATATATATATATATATCTATATATATATATATATATATATATATATATATATATATATATATATATATATATATATATATATATATATATATATATATATATATATATTACTGCAGGTTTAGGTGAGCAGTCTGAAATCATACTGAAATATCCTGCTGACGGGGGCTTCAGTACATACATCCACTGACAAATAGCCTGATTCGCAGCAGATTACTTTTAAGGCTTGTTTTGCTCATATATCTGACTCTCTTCTAACAATATTCTACAACTAGTATCAACATAAACATTAGCTAGAAATATATTATGAATTTCTTAGTTTCTTCACAACATACCGGACCTTTGCTAAAAGTTGTGTATAATTCTTTTACAGCATCAAAATTAGCTAGCTGCAAAGTGTGAACAAAGCAGCACATCACCTCAAACTTAGTATGTTTACACACTTCTTGGAGAACTAAGGTTAGATTTTTTTCCCAAACTGCTGCCCTTTTTTTCTTGTTCGTATCCCATCATAAATGCTCCTCCTGTTTCTCATCCTGTATAGTTTCACTTCAAAATTCTTATCATCTAAATTTTTATTTAAAAGTGTTATATTCTCTAATGTTTTAAAGTAACATTTAAAGTATCGTATGCAGCAACATAAACTACATGACATATTACAAAAAAACAATTTGATCAAAATTAATTTTTAAAAAAATACAAGCACTTTTTTGAATGTATACAAAAACATCTTTATGTATTAGGTTGTCCAATAAATTTTTGTCGTTATTTCAAATCAAAAAATTTGCGATAAAAACAAATGTTTTAGTATAATGTTTTGTGTTATTCAAAAGAGAATTTTTTGCGCTACAAGATAGCCTATTTGGTTGTTTTTTTCGTATTCCTTTTTTTTTATTTTCAGAGTAATTTAATTGTCAAGTAGACAAAAATGAGCATTTTCGGCTCCACTTTCTTTTTACATAAGGCCAAGGTGGCAAAGCCATGGAAGCTGCTAGAGAAATGTGTGCCATTTTCTGAGAGGGCGCTGTAGCTGAAAGAACTGCTCGATAGTGGTTTGCCAAGTTCAAAAGTGGCGATTTCGACCTCAAGGACACATCTCGTTCAGGGCAACCAATTGAGTTTGATGAAGAGCGTTTGAGTTTGTTTTTTTTCACACAGACGCATGTCAAACAACCAAAGAACTGGCAGAGCGTATGGGATCCAATAAATCAACAGTAGCAGAACATCTCCACTTAATGGGACAGGTTCAAAAATTCAGAGCAAGGGTGCCAGATGTATTGAGCAAAAACAATAAAAATCAATGATCCACCAATGCTGCCAGTTTCTTGTTCCTTATCCTTCAACTCATGGGCATAAGCAAAGATTTCTTTATCACATCGTCACTGGTGACGATAAATGGTGTCTCTATGTCATCATGAAGCAGCAAAAAAAATGGTTAAGCCTAAAAAATCAAGGGACCCCGCAAGAGAAGCAAGATCATCATCTACAGAAGATAATGCTGTGTGTATGGTGGGACTGGGAAGGCATTATCCACTGGTAATTTCTTGATTGCAACCAAACAGTCAATGCAGAACTTTATGTTCAACAAATGCAACAATTAAACAATGCCATCAAGCACCTTATAGACTGTATGGTGGTCTTCTGCAACACGACAATACCTGTCGCACATTGCCATTATGACCAAGGAGGCAATTCAAAAGTTTGGTCGGAAGTGCTGCCACATCTTCCATACTCTCCAGACTTAGCATCATCAGATTTCCACTTTCTTTGAACGCTTTTCCAATTTCTTTGAACGCTTTGCGCAGTGTTTTGTTAATGACATTGAATGATGAGTGTGGTTAGACAAATTTTTCGAACCGAGGCCGCACGATATCTTCCAAAGAGGAATCAAAAAACTTGTTAAATGTTGATAGCAAGTCATAACCAACAATGGAGAATACACTATTGATTAAATTGTTGTTATTTTATGCTAAAAAATAAAGTTATAAAAAATAAAAATAAAACGGCAAGAAATTATCGGACAACCCAATGCATTAGCTCAAGTATAATTTATAAAATATTGAATTTATAAGTGCCTCAAGGTGAGCATCAAATACTTAACACTCAATCTGTACATATAATACCAACATCAAAGTAATAAAATGCTTTATTTAGAAATCATAAAACTTTAAATGAGATTATTAATTACAGTTTAATTTAAAAAAAAAAAAAAAATTAATATAAAAAATAACTTCATAGTATTTAGGACTCCCTTAAACAAAAAATACTCATACTTTGATCTTCCAAATTATCAAAGAGAGGAGCTAGCTTGGATCCGAAAAAAAATACATTGTAGTAACTATATTAGTTTATCGAGTTTAAACTGTCAAGACACTGTCAAGACACTGTCAAGACACTGTCAAGACACTGTCAAGACACTGTCAAGACACTGTCAAGACACTGTCAAGACACTGTCAAGACACTGTCAAGACACTGTCAAGACTGTTAAAGACACTGATACCTTCATCAGTAAAGACATTTGCAACCTGGTAGAGTACTCAAAAAAGCCAATATAGAGTTAATTAACTAAAGATCCCCGCATGTTTAATGTCACTTAGTAAGATTAGGTAAAGTTTAGCACATCTTGTTTCGTAGTCAAATAAATTCAATAACTTGGATTATTTTTGAGTTATTTTATTTGTGGAACTAGGTTGTATACATTGTCAGCTTTAAGATGAGGGCTGAAGGTATTAATAATTTGTAATTAATAAATTATAATTTCCATATGCTTACATTTCTTGATGTCAAGTTCAATGAGCTAAGCTATACTCTGTTGGAAAAAAGCCATTTATAAAATTTGAAACACTAAGTTTATTTAGATACAATTAAACTTTTAATAACCTTTGGGAGGAATGTTTAAAATGCTTTAGCAAAACCAAGAAAAAAAAAATCAACAAAAAGCTTACATGATATAAATATTTTTGAAAAAAAAACAAAGCAAAAAATTTAATAATTGTTTTTGTACACAATTTAGTTACCACAATATTAACATTTTGAATTATTTATTTATCATATTTTTCTGGTTTTAGTAAAACTGTATTTTCCGGTTTTAGTAAAAATGTATATTCAAAGCACAGTTATACTCTTGGAAATAGAAATAAAAATACTCTTTGAAACTTTAGAAATAGAAATAAAAATAATAATAAAAATAAGTCAAAGTCATGGTAAAAAAATAGTTACCCTTTCAAAATCGTCTCTTAGAGGCTTATAACCAAGCTCAAGCTGTTCTGATGGAGGAAGATCAATAATTTCATCAGTCTGATGAATGGAAGGAAAAAATTCAGCTTAAAAAAAAAATTAAATCATTAAATTAATAAACCATAACCTTTGATGATAAATAATTTATATCATATAAATAATGTATATCATAAATAATGTATATCATGACTTTATACTTATATATATATGATGAAATAATGTATATATGACTTTATACTTATTTAATGTATAATATAAAATAATGTATAATGTAAAACAATGTATATCATATTTATATGATATACATTATTTAGATGATTCATATAAATAATGTATAATAAATATTTAGATGATTCATATAAATAATCATATAATAGTGATCCTATCTAAATCATAAAAATTTAAATAAACTTTAAAAAAAAAATCATGATAAACAAATAAATAAAATTTATCTTAGGCTAAGATTTTCACAGAGGCCTTACATTATACATACCCATTTTAAGTCACTACTATATATACTATGCAAAAGTTTTTACTTTTTCATAGTATATATAGTAGTGACTGATGACTGATTTAGACTAATGATAGGGTTTAATGTATGTATAAAAAGGTAATTTTTTTTTTTTTTTTTTAAACATCTTTGCTTCCAATAAGGCTGCAAGCAACCACTAATTAAAGTTGAAAGTTACTGGAAGAGAAAAGATGAGGATTGTAGAGCAAGATAACGATTGACAGACAACTTATTGCAAATTATATAAATCAGGAAAGCAAGATGAAGGAAGCGATTGCAAATTATATGAATCAGGAAATTGGGGATTGCAAATTATATGAATGAGGAAAGCAAGATGAAGAAAGCGAATTCCAAAGAGCTGATGTTGGAGGAAAAAAACTAGACGAATAAGCGTTTTTGGAGCACTTAGGAACAGTCACAGAAAAAGGATGAGACTTAACTGAATGACGAGTAACACGATAATGAATTTTAGTAGATGGCACAAGAGACACTAGCTCTTTAGAGCAGTCCCCATAATAGTGTTTGTAGAAAAGAGAAAGAGAAGCAACATTACGACGATGTGATAATGGTTGGAGGTTGGCTGCAAGAACAGGTCCAACTATGTTTACAATGCGTTTTTGCACCTTCTCTAAAAGAGAAAGGGCATCATTAGAAGATCCGCCCCAGATATGGCAACAGTATTCCATACAAGGCCGGATTTGAGATTTATAGAGATAGAGAATAGAATCCGAAGTAAGAAAGTGACAAGCTCGATAAAGAGATGCAACCTTAGCAGATGCTAATTTGCAACTGATTTGATATATGGTTTCCAAGAAAGATTGGAAGTAAGAGTTAATCCAAGAAGATAAAGAGTAGATGTCTCATCAAGTACATCACCGTTCATACATATAGGAAGATTTAACTTATTGCAAAAACGATTGGCTGAAAAAAAGTGAGTTTAATCTGTATTGAAGTTCACCAGCCACTGCGAGCCCCATGCTGTAGCAGAACTGAGATCCTTTTTAAGCTCAAATGCCTTCTCCAAGCAATCAGAGAGTGTTTGTTTCTTATCACAACAGGAATAAATAGTAGTATCATCAGCAAACAATGCCACCTTAGATGTGAGAATATTTGGAAGATCTTTGTTGTAATTTAAAAAGAGTATAGGGCCAAGAACAGAACCTTGAGGAACCCAAGAAGTTACAGAATAAGAAGAAGAGTGCTGTCCATCAAGGACAACTTTTATACTATGATTAGAAAGGAAGGATTCGATAATCTTTAAGATGTTGCCAGATACACAATAAGAAGAAAGCTTATGGAGAAAACCACCATGCCAAACTTTATCAAAAGCTTTTGAAATGTCAAGAGCGATGACCTTAACCTCTCCACCTTTATCTAATGCACGATAAAACCTATCAGTTATTACTGTTAGCAAATCAGCTGTAGAACAAGAAGATCGAAATCCATACTGATGGTCAGAAAGTAAGTTATTAGATTCAAAATGAGAAATTAAGTGTTTGTTAATTAAAGATTCAAAAACCTTGCTTATGATATGAAGAAGACTAATGGGAGGGTAGCTAGACAAATCAGATTGCTTTCCAGAATTTTTGAAGATAGGGATAACAGATGTCGCTTTCCAGAAGGCTGGAAAACAAGACTCTGATAAGCACTTGTTGAATAGTTTTGAGAGTATAGACAACAGCTCCGGAGAACACTTCCGCAAGACAATAGTAGGTATGTTGTCCAGGCCACAAGCTGTAGAAGAGTCTAAGCAGGAAATCACTTTAGATACAGAAGCTGGAGTGATATGAATGTCAAACAATGGATCAACCTGTTTGTAGGCAATATCAGGTAGAACGCAACTAGTGGAATCAAGAGATGATATTGATGAAAAGTTTTTAGCAAACAACTCAGCTTTGTCTTTAGGTAAGGTGACAAAGTCTGAACCATACAAGAGAGGTGGAATTAAAGATTTGCTCTTATTATCAATACTATTAAAGATTCTCCAGAAGTTGTGAGAGCCTAATTTTTGAGATGAGATATAAGATTTCCTGACCTGAGAATAGCGGACTTTGGCATTAGACAAAACCTTTTTACAATGGTTTCTAGCAGTAATAAACAGACGACTGTTTTCTGGAGAATTGTTTTGCTGATAAATATGGAAGTAACAGTTTCGATTGACAATCGCAGCAGCACAATGTGAGGAAAACCATGGAGGAGAGTGAGACTTGACCTGGAATTGTTGAGAGGAAACATAAGATTCCATGCCAGCCTGAATCCATGAAGTTATATAAGAAGCACATTTGTCAACAGGAAGTCAAAAGATTTCTACTCAAGGGCTATTACGAAGAAAATCACAGAAAGAATCCCAGTCAGCGTTACTGTAGTTGTAAGAGGTATGATATTAGGTGGATTCAGGTGATGAAAAAGAATGAGATACTAGTTTTAGAGAGATCAAACTGTGATCAGAAGCACCTAAGGGTGAATGTGGAGAAACTGAGCACTGACTAGGATCAGAAACAAGACATAAGTTGAGTAAAGAAGGTAAATGATTTAGGTTGTCTGGAAAGCGAGTTGGAAAGTTGACTATTTGAGTTAGGGATTGAGAAAGGCAAAAGTTGTGGGCCTGCAGAATGGAAAAGAATGCCTGCAGAATCACTGACACCAGAGTCAAGCCATTCAGAGTGGTGAGCATTAAAGTCACTGACAACAACTATATTAGCTGATGGATAAAGAGAGAGGGCTTGGTCAATATGATCAGAAATAACATCAAAAAAAGTGCAGTCTTGAGATTAAGGAGAGCGATATAGAACAGAAGAGAAAGGCGATAGAGTGAAGTGGTGCTAAACGAAAGCACATAACAGAATAGTCTGTGGATTCAAACCTAATTTCACGACAAATGGGTGAATTCTTACGAATGTAAATGCTCAGGCCAAGCATGTGACTATTGGAGTCTTTACGAATTAAAGAAAGATAACCATCAACACTAAGATCGCAAGATGAGACATCTGAACTCAAATTAGTCTCACAAAGAGCAAGTAGGTCTGGTGAACTTTGCAAGAGATAAGACTCAACCGAAGAAAAGTTACTTCGAAGACCACAAATATTAGTGAATGATAGGCTTAGAGAACTTGGTGATGATGATGGTTTTTTGTGTTTTATAGTGTTTTCTACTTTATTCATTTTTAAATTTGACTGAAGAACTTGACTCAAAGCATAGATAGTACTCAGAACACTGTTTAATAGCCCAAGCAATTGCCTTATTACTATTAATAAACCCTAAGCTGTAACAAAGGGCTCCAAATATGGTCTCCGCAATGCACACCAAAAGTACAAACAGGGACACCATCCATGCGCAACATGGCACTGTTAATACTTTGATATTTTTCAGCTGTTGATGGAATCAACTTCTCTGAGAGCTACCACAAAGTTCGGGAAACCTGACTACTAGCCGGCCTCACAACCATAAAACTGAGTTTTAGAGCTGTACCCTCATTAGGAGATAATAGAATGAGTTGCCTAGTCATAAAAACAGAGACACAAGCAAAACCCATGCATTGAGTCAAGAAGATCCAGCATTCAACATCTTAAACTGGAAACAATGTATTATAAATACATTTACACCAGCCTAATAGATGAAGAAGGGGTGTGAGGCTGGTCAACAGATAGAATCTGTTTACCCCTTAAGTCTTTGCCTAGGAGGCCTTCTACAAGACAGTAGCCGGGTGCATTTAACATCTGCCTAAGATGAGTATTTTTATCGAGACACCATCTCTAGCCTTTTACTCAACCAAGAGCCCCAAGGCTTATTAGCCAATGTTGATAGATCGGACTATGTTGATTAATCAACTGATGCCATCTGCCGACTGTTTATTGTTTAACAGTTAGTTTTTTTTGAATCCATATTGCTGAAAAATATATTTTGCATGCTAGAAGAGATGTAATTCTTTTGACCAAGTTTTTTAGTAGATTTTCTTGTATATTTGGAGGTAAAAATTTGATCCTGTTTCCATTTTTTTTTGTTTTTCTCTTTTGACAAGTAGACACATGTAAAAACTTTTTATGTCTTTAACTTTAATTTAGAATGGAAAAGCCAGATAATATTTGTAATTAGAAAAGCTAATGTCTTTTATTGAGCAAACATTGTGACCTGGAGGCATCTTGGATTTGAAAGTTGACTAGTTGCCTTTGTTGGAAAATAGATTTGATTACATTTTAGAATATAATTATTTAGTCCTCTATGATGTTTTATTTTTGCTTTATTTGTGTATTTGATATGTTGCACCTTATACTTAATCCAGGTTTTCATCACTCAAAATATTTGTTGTTCTCTGACAGACAATCAAACTTGTTTATCTTAGATAATACAAAGATATTTGGCTATTCACATGACCTTCAACAAATATTAAAAACTTCTTTTAATTTAAAAAAAGTTGAAAAGTAACTAAAAGTTTAGAAGAAAAATAATTAACAGCAAAAATTATATTAATTATGCATAAATTATGCTGGCTATTTATTAGTTAAACCTCTATAAAAAATTAAAAAAACAATGAGAGAAAAGTTAAAATTTATAAAAAAAAAAAATACTTTGAAAAAAAAACAAACCATCAGCAGCAGTATGGTCACGTATTTCTGATAAACCACGAGTTAAGGTTGCTAAAAAGTATACAAATATATTAGCTTTTAAAATGTATATTTGTTCTTAATGAAACACTTGATGCTACATCAAATTTTAAACTTAATTTTTATTAGAACTTACTTGATTATTTATTATGTTATTGTTACTTATTATTTATTTTTTTCATTTTGTTATCAAATTTTATTATAACTTGCATAGTTTAATGAAAGTAATTTGATGAAATTTAAAAAAAAAAAAACCAGGTAAACGTTTTTTTGAAAAAGTTTAAATGAAACTATGGTATCTTATGAATGATCTAATGGTATATCTATGGTATCTAATGAATAAATTTATGGTATGTAATAAATTTATGGTTTGGTGTTTACTAACAAAAGTAAAACATTTTAGACAAAATAATCTATTTCAAAATATCTTGTGACAAAATATTAAGTCTCAAAACAAAATTCTTCAGCACATTATTTAAAACAAGCATCTGTGTCTATTACACAATTTGAATCTTTTAAATCAACTTGTTTCTCCGCGCAGTGGCCTTGTTAGTCAAGGTTCGTGTTTCGGAGTTATAGAGTTGAGAGAGGGTTATAACCACAAGTAGCCTCCTCATCTGTAGTGGCCTTCTCGGCCTTGGGGAGGTGAATTATAAAAAAAAGTTTAAAAAAAATAATAATAAATTCTTAAAACTATTAAACTCACTATATAATTTTTATATTTAATTTCATTACACAAAGTAGGGGAGAGTGGGGTACCATGAAACATTGTAATTGTGGAGGCATCTAACGAGTTGACAACCACTTTCATATAGTAAAACAGTTACTTTTAGAGCTATGTTTTGTAAAAAAAATCATATCATTTGACATCATTAGACCTGCATGGGGTCAAAATTTGTGTTTTTTTGATGACAAAGTATTTATTAGTTTTTTTAAAGCTAATAAGTTTTAAAGTGCCTTATTCAATGTGTCTATCGATAGTGACATTATTTTGTAAACTACAATCCATAAGCTTTTAACTTGATTAAACAAAATCATTAAAAAAACAAGTTGATATTCAAAATAAAGCGATTGTTTTGTATTAGCAAGTATGGGGTAACTTGATACACCATTTGTGAGGGGCCCTAAAACTGTAGAATAGTACTCCATTGTTAATCCAAAATCATTTCTCTCAATATTTATAGTTAATTTTAAAAAGAGTTATGTAATTATAATACAAAGAGATCCCATTTTGTAAAATGCCATTATTTATTGATGCTTAAGAATGACACTTAAAATGATATAGTATCTGGTCTTCTGAAATGTGATTTGGACCATTGGATACATTATTTAGGTTATAAATATTAATTTGTTTATATTTCAAATAAAAATCAGTAAAAGGGGTACCTTGAAACAAATTTAAAATTTTACTTTAACTAGTCTCACAAGTTTAACCTGTTATATTTTGGTAATTTTTAGAATTTATTTTGTGGGTTTAAATTCATTCTACAAATTAAACCAATCACTTAAAAAAAGGCATATTAAAAAATTTGTTATGAAGCAAAAACCAAAAGTGTGTCATGGTGCCCCACTCTACCTTAGTGATCAAGAATTTTTGTATTTAGCAAGTTTATTACACAAATTACTGATCAAGAATTTTTTTATTTAGCGAATTCATTTCCCAAAGTACTGATCAAGAATTTTTGTTTTTAGCGAGTTCATTACACATAGTACTGACTAAGAATTTTTGTATTTAGCATGTTTATGACACAAATTACTGATAACCTTATAAATCTAATCACTAATAAGAAATAAAAAATAAAGCTTTTAGTGTTTATTATTTTATTTTTATATTAAACGGGAAAAGGCTGATGAAGATTCCTTTCCTAATAATTTAAATACTCAATAAGATGTAGGGATGCATTATTAAAAAAAATAAGTATAAACAGAAAACATTTAATAATGTTGTTAAATGTTTAATGTTAAGGCTAATTATGCTTGATAACTTGCAAAACAAATATTTGGATCCAATATTGCGTCATTGTTAAATTTAGGGTTAGCTCTAATTATCTTGATTTTTTTTTACACTGACAAAAATTAACATGCTCCTTAATGATCTTCGCCTTATTGTTTTAATGACCTATATCTTGAATAAGCAAAATCTAGGATTAATCCTTAAAATACAAAAAATAATTTTTTTCATTCAATTTCGGAAACAGAAAATGATTTCACTTGGTGTTTAGTTGACAAAGAGTTTAAAATTAACAATAATATTTCAAATCAAATTTAAAAAAGAAAAAAACCTGTTCCAATATTTTTCCACAGATATATATCTTCAAAGTGTTCTTGGACTTCTAAAGATTATTGATATATAAAAAACTATATAATAAAATATTAAAAAAAACATCAAATAAAATATATAAAAAAAAACATATGATAAAATATATTTTAAAAATATATAATAAAATAAAACAAAAATAGTAAAACTAGGCTTGGGTTTATTAAACTTTATTAAATAACTGAAAACAATTTTAAACAAGATAAATGGCAACCTATGGCAGCAATGGACAACCTACTATTAACCACAGGTCAGTAGTGAGCCATGAACAAATTTGCAGCAACCCGCACAAAAATTAAAAAAATTGTTGAGTATTTAAGTAATAAATCTTTCTGCAAAAATAAAATAAAATATTAATTGCTTTTTATTAAAAAACTTTTTATTAACTTTTTAAAAAAAAAAAAAAAACAACAACTAATATTTATAGTTTGAAAAATGTTTCATCACTGAATAGGGACAAAAAGTTAACTTGCATTTTAAAACTATGTTGATAAAAATTGAAAAAAATTGTGAAATGCAATAATTAAGTATTTGTGTAATATATTCAAATATTCTTGATTTATATATATATATATATATATATATATATATATATATATATATATATATATATATATATATATATATATATATATATATATATATATATATATATATATACAACCCTTGGTATTAGGAAAAATTTGCCGGCCTCAATCTTTTTGAGGTCGACATCAGGCAGCAGGTTGGCAAATATTATTTGATACAAAGGTCTAACCATAACACATAGAAACAAGGTCGGCAATTTTATGCCGACCTCAAATACTTTCAGGTCAGCAGTTAGGTCAGCATTGCTGAATGCCGACACTAATTCCGAGGGTTGTATATATATATATATATATACATATATATATATATATATATATATATATATATATATATATATAAAATATATATATATATATATATATATATATATAAATATATATATATATATATATATATATATATATATATATATATATATATATATATATATATATATATATATATATATAACCCTCGGAATTAGTGTATATATATATATATATATATATATATATATATATATATATATATATATATATATATATATATATAAAATTTTTATTCTTTTACTTTTTGTGACATGTTTTATTAATCATTATCAATCATTATATAACACAAATTTTGGAACATCTCAACTTTGATAAAACCTCACATTAACAACTATTATCACATTAACATTAACAAACAACTCTTAATGTCTCCTAATAATTACCATTACAACAAAAAATTGAAGTGAAGTGATTTGGTAAATGTCAAGCAATCAAAAAATAATAAATAATAATATGAACTGCATGTTACAAAACAAATTACCACTTGCACAAATAAAGTAACATTTCTACACAATTTTAAAAAAATTTGAATTATTATCAGATAATGATAAAAAACAATACTTTTCTCAAAAAAATAAAAAATTATGAATTTTTTACTTTTTTGAGAAACTCAACAAAGTACTTTGAAACTCAACGAAATACTTTTTTGTTACAAAAAACAATATCACTTCTGCTAGATATTAGTTAGCTAATTGCGTAAAAAATTACTTTCTGATGGATTTTAAAGATAAAGATTATCAAACAAATTAAAGAATTACTGGCTTCTCATAATACAGTATTTGGAACCGCATTTTAGATTTGGAGAAGAATACTTCTAATGTAACAAGTGATATACAAAACACAGATGTGTTTTCAATTAGCTTGGAAGAAAGCACTGATATAACTGGTCACAACTTGCTGTCATTGATAAATATAAATCATTTAATATTATGCGAGAAGAATTGGTATAATCATTAAACCTGACAAAAACAAGTAAAGGAACAGACATGGAAGTAGTTTAAAAAGAATAATAAAAAAAAGGAATGAAAAATTTAATTATTGTTTTTAATTTAATAGGTAGTGCTTTGAACGTGGTAAGCAAAACATTGGCTTTGTTGCAAACTTAATAAATTTATTGAGAGTCAACTACTTTATTTCCATTGTCTCATTTATCAAGAAGTGATGGATGAGACAATGAAATCGAAGTACTCCCCTTAAAAAATGGGTTACGTGCTTGTTCTGATGTTATGACAGTTGTTACTAAAACTGTAAATTGCGTAATGGGATAAGATCTCAACAAGTGTCAGTTTACAGGATTTTCATCTGAAACGGAAATCCAATATTTAGCAAATGTTGTTATATGGTATTTAATACCATATAACAACATTTGCTAACTTAGCAACCCTGACACAGCTAAGTCCTAAATCATTTTGATACTTGAAAATTTTTCACATACCTTAAGTTAAATCATTGTTGGCTGAATGATTTTAAGGTTTTTTAGTGAAATATCACAACATTTTAATGAACTTAAAAAGAAACTTCAGGAATCTGAACAAATTACTTTGTGTATTTATGAAAATAGATGACAAAACTTTACAAAAGACCTAAACATGAAAACATATACAAAATGTAGAGTACAGAGGAATCCAAATATATTAATGAAGACTCATTCAAGCACTATGTGACAGTTATAACAGAAATAAAAAATGTTTATTTCAAAATATTTAACCAATTTAAAAAAATAAACCAGTTACAAGGTATTGCTGCTAGATATTATTCAAATCAATGAACTTATGAAATTATAAAATCACTAATCAGAAACAGACTTGTAAATGATATGCAGTTTGTATCAAGTTGAAATCAACCAATTATAAAGATGATGTTAACTATCTTTGTCTTCGGAACAAATTAGCATTGTTAAACCAATTATTCATATGATTACACCTAATTTTAAATTTTACTGTATTTAAAAATATAACAGAATAATAAAAAATCTTAAGATATTTTAATTTTGATTCAGGTCATATTTTGAAAACCCGGAAAAAACGAGAAAAAAAAATTCTGAAAAAATCTAGAATTAATTTTCCTTATATTTTTGTCTTAATTTAGCTTTAACCTGATGGCTTTTTCAAATTTTGATAATGATAGATAATAACTGAAAAAGTTAAAAGATCAATATATTGCAAAAATTTATTTAAATTTGTATTTACGGAAAATTTTTTGAAATCTGTTTATTTTAAATTTGTATTTACAGAAAACATTTTTTAAAAACTGCTGTTGTTGATTTTTTCAACAACTGCAGTTTTTATTCATTTTACATTTTAGTATGTTAATCAGTATCCGATTAACATGCCAAAGTTGTCTGTGTACCAGAGTTGAGTATATATAACCAACAATATTTTTTTCAATTTTTCTAAAAAATTGCGATTAATTTTTTATAAAATTTCAAAATAATTTTTTGAATAATTTTCTTTTCTTAATTTCTCAAAATGTGTTTTAGAGTCAGTCTTGGTATTATCCTTTTAACTATAAAACTTTACCTTGAAATGATTTAGTACCAACATGGTCAGAAACATCATCCCTATGCAACAACATGTAATGAATTAAAAAATATACAATAAAATAAAAGAATTAATGTAAATATAAAGCTTTATTTTTAGATATAATTACTACCACAAAATCGACAACTGAACATTTATTTAATACATTGAAACTTAACTAAAATTATTCAGCTAAGGCTAAGAATTTTGTACACTGCTTCCAAAAAAAAATACTTCTGTTACTTTGCAATTATTTTGATATATCTTCAAGACATCAGGAGTAAAAAATATTTTAAAAAGATGAAAATAAAAAAATCATATCACACACACACACACACACACACACACAGATATTTAAATATTTTTTATATAACAATAACTTATAATTACCATTAACATATAATTAATTACCAGATAATTTATAATTAAAATAATATATGTTATATTTACATAAACAAAATAAAATAATACCAGTTTCCAAGTCCGTGTTGTTCAATTCCATCAAGAAGCAACATTTCTTCATCAGCTGTCCAATTTGAAACAAACAAACTGAAAGTCCCATTGTCCTAAAAAAATATTTCAAAATTAATGTAGAAAAAATTAAAAAGTAAAAAAATGTATCAAATCAAAAAAGAAAACTCACTATAAAACTGTATCTGTGATTCTTTTTATGGTTTCCTACTTCTACACCTGATGCAAAACACTAAAAAATGCAAAGAAAGAATGGTGTCTACAATAAATATGCATAATTTTTTGAAAGCAAAAAAAAAAGCAATGGAAATAATAGATAAAGTATTTGAAACATTAATTAGAACAGTGGTATGATTAGAACAGGGTCATAAGTGTCTGGGCCCAAAAAAGCAAAAAGACGTTTTAATAGTTTAAAGTTCTATAGCAAAAAGCTAATTATTTTTTAAGAAAAGAAGCTTTATAGAAAGAAAAAAAAAGTCATTTTTTTTGTGTGTGCATATCCAGCAAACATGGTTTTAGTGGATTTGCAATATATATCTATATATGCATTTTTTAGTGGTTCATTGGAGTTTTGCTCATCGGTTATTTAGTGGACCATCATTGGCAGTCGCTATAAATGGCAAGCCAAAATGGTGACTCATCGTCTAGCCACCTTTGGTGGCTACCACTAATGGTCCACTAAGTAACCAATAAGCAAAACTAAAGTTTTCTGCTCAAAATGCCTATATAGGGCCACTGAAATTCTGCTATAACATATTTGCTGGGTATATTCTATTTGGCTTTAGGTGCTGAGTGATGTAACAAAAACATGTAAAGCAGGAAGAGCCTTACATGGTCTTTCACTTTGTCCATTTTTTGCAATATAAAAAAATTGGAATGCAAAATTTTCAAGTGATATGATTTTTATTCCCTATAAATACTGAAATCATTGAAACTTCTTGAAGCTTCCAAACATTCTAGAAACTTTTAAAAAACTATTTAAGAATCCTAAACTATTTTTAAACATTTAAGACCTTAAATTTAAGGAAATAATTTTTATTGGTTAACAAAGCTAAATGTCTTTATTAAGAAAAACATTCAAAACAAATTTATTACCGATACTGCAAAGTATGTCAATAACAAATAATCAATTACTAAATTGCATTTTTTTAACATAATAATTACTCATAACTTGGATTGCACAAAAACAAAAAATTACAATTTGATTGGTTAACACTATTTTTTTTAATAATTATTATTGGTTTGATAAAAGGTTTTAAAGTAATTAAGTTAGTTTAGATTTAAAATTTATAGTAACTTTTTAATATAATTTTTTTTAAACAAGATTTAACCTATAACATGATATATTAGGAGGGGGAGGGGGAAGGTAAAAGTCATCAGAATATTTCCCTCTTAACTAAAGATCCAGCGTTAAAATATCTTCTTTAAAGTTCTAAAATTTATACCATATTATAAAAAAAGCATTTTTTTTTTATTAGAATGATATTACGCTTTAAAACAAACTTTGTTATTAAACTACAATTTGACATGAAAAAAAAAGCTTTTGATAAACTCCATAGTTAACTTCATAAAACCTGTTTCTTTTTAAACTCTAAACTAAATATACTTTGACTCAAGTCATCTTTCAAAATTAAGCCAGAGTAATTAATATATTTAAAATATATTTACATAAAAGTAATACCAATAAAAATATGTAACTGGGGGGAAGGGGGAAAAGGGGTGATAAGATGTTCCGCTAATGTTTCTTAAGGCTCATTAAGATACACAATTCGAGAAGAAATACTGTTTTACAATTCTTTTATGTGATTATTCTTGCATCCATCTGCAACAAACTTGCTGTAATTGGTATTAATTGAACTTAAAGTTATTTTTTCTCCACTCTCAAGAGTACTTTCCTATTCAAACAATTGACAGACATACTTTCCAGTAAGACTCTTCGAACCATATGAAGAATTACCACATTTTAGATCAAATGTTATTGAATACTTTCAACAATTTGTTTGTCAAGATCGCCACTAAGTTTTGAAACAACTTCAAATAAAGCTAAAACCAATACTCATTTTACACCAGAATCATCATAATATTCTGAAGTAGTATGTTTGCATAACAAATCAAAAATGTTTACAGTACATTTAAGAAGTTTAACCGTATTAGTCGTTTAAAAATAAAACAATTATAATCCAATCAAAACAATTATGAATTAATAATAGTAAAGAAGTGATTTAAAGAAAAAAAAATTGAAACTGTTTTTACACAAATACCACAACATTAAACAATAAACTTGATGAGTTGAAGAAATACCTATAATTAGACGCATGTTATTATGCTTTGTGAAACCTGGTGGACTGATGGTGGACTGATGGTGGACTGATGGTGGACTGATGGTGGACTGATGGTGGACTGATCAATTAGCAATAAATATTAAAGAAAGACAACAATCAAAAATTTGTTTGTAGACATATTTTAAAAAGATCATGAATATAGAAGAGGCGGAGGAGTTTATATATATACATAAAAAATACAATAAAATCTTGCCCTGTGACTGAAACCTGTTTAGTTGATAATGTGATTAAACAAGTATGATATTCAGTAAGAACACTAACTAGTAAATGGATATAAAACCTAATAAGAAATGTAAAAAAAAGAGTTTATAAAGATATTAGAGGTTTTAAATTAATCTGACCAAAAACTCAAAGAACAACCCTAAAAGTGTTTATGCATATTTAAACACTAAAACATTTATAAAAAATTTAGTTAAAGCGCTGAAAACTGTTGATAGTTTAACTATAACAAATAAAGTAGATATTGTAAATTGATTAAATAAGCATTTTGTTTCAGTATTTTTTTTAAAATGAGTTACTTGAAACTGTTACCCTTCAAAATGTGATTTTTTTGCATTGATCGAATTTTTACTGACACTGATGTTATTCAATCTAAGTTAGAAAACTTTATTGTAAATAAAGCAATTGGTGTTGACTAAGCCCATCCTTGTGTTCTCAAAAAGTGTTCAAAATCACTTTTTTTACCCTTAACACCGATCTTTAAAAATTTATATTTTAGCAGTATTATACCAAAAAAATGGTTAGTTTCAAACATAACTCAATTGTTAGATCCTTAAAAATAATTTAGATCCTTCAAACTCATGATTATATTATTAATGTCAATAGCATACAATTTTTTGGAAAAAATTATTCTAAATCTCATGATGAACCATTTGATAAATTTAGATGAATTAATGGCAAGTGAACAGCCATTAACAGGGTTTGTTAATGGTAAAAGTTGTTTATCCAATTTATTAGAGACTTTAGATTTCATAACAAGAACAGCTGTAAGTAAAGTAATGCGCAAATGTAAATCAAATCCTGAATATAACAACAAATTAAAAGATTATACTTTTAAAAATCATGTTATAAGCAGTGATGTGCTGCTAAAATTTTTAAAACCAACTCGCACATACTTACACCACACCCCATCACTCCAGTAAAAAAAAATTTTATGTTTATTTTTTAGAACTTATTTAAAGATTAAGTTTGTGTAAGGATAATGCCTTAGATAATAATAAGTTACTAAAATATTATTAAACTTTTCGAATATTTAGGTACTTTTTTAAGCTAAATTATATTATACAAAAATTTAAAAAAGCTAACTAAAATAAAGGTAAGACTAAAAACGATGAAGCATTTAAAATTACTTTGATATTAATCAAACCTCCATTTTTAATTTAATGAAAAACTTTGCAAACAAGAGTTAGTTAAGTTACTTAAGTTAACTTTAACAAGTTAGTTTGATCTTAAGCTGTTAACTTGAATTTCTTGTTTTATATTTGATAAGAATCTCTGTCTGAGAGTTATTGCTAATTATTAATGTTAGCTATTAATTTGAACTTTAAAAGTTATTTACTTTAAAAATTAGTTTTTGTTTAAATAAATTAAAGATTTTATTTAAAGTTACTATTACGAAAGTTAAAAAATTTCTTCTAACAGCACATCACTGGTTATAAGTGTTGCAAATAAAGGGCTAAGAACCACCTCTCCGAAGATTTATTTTAACAACCGGCTCTATTGAGCAGGTGCGAACCCATAACAGCGCATTACTGGTTATAAGTGTTGTAAATAAAGCTAACGAACTCTAGATTTCATAAAATATGCTTTTAAATATATTGATGTTGCCACATTAAAACTGTTAATAAAGTCAACATTAGGCCATAACTTGCCTAATATTGACTTGTATGACAGCTTTATATATGCAGCAACAGTATGCAGACCATATAAGATTAAAGACATGAACAGACTGGAGAATGTACAGCACAGATAAATTAGGATTGAAACAATGAGGGGCATGCAATATCAAGAAAGGAGAAAAATGTTAGGTTTGATATTATATTTAGGCTATGATATTATTTTAAAGGAAACTCTACAACATTTATTAAGAGGTGTGCTAAGAACAACAAGGAAGTTAGGGTTAGGGTCTATAAAAAGTCTTTAAAAGTAACTAGTCTTTAGGTTAAATATTTGCTCTTTAGATAGATTTCCTAATCTTTAGGCCAACATAATTTCATTACATGAATAAAAATTGTAAGAAGGAAAACATTAATTACTAAATCTCTGCGCTAATAATTTTAATAGTGCTGAAAATGTGTAAAAAAAGTTAGGCATTGTTAAAAAATAAAAACTGAAGACATGCTTCATCAACTGTAATGTTATATAAGTTAAAAAATATTTTATATTTATGGAAATTATACCTATGAAAAGCATGAAGGATGTATATTTCTAATAAGTCTATTGACAGCCTCATGATTTATTGCTGTGATTTGTTCAAATATTTCAGTATTATCAAATGAACCTCTGAGTTTTTGTCTGTTAATTTGAGATTTTCTCAATCAAATCATTTAATTTAGATGTCTTGCTAAGGTTGCCAGACGTCCGGCTTTTACAGAGGAGAACAGATCGCCAAACCTGTATAAATAAATTTTTTTACTGTGTCCTCCTTCATAAATACCGGACATCTGGCAGCCCTATTTCTAACCCCTGTGTAGAGGTGGAAAAAGTAACAAAATTGTTTACTTAAGTAAAAATTCTGTTGCTTGACTGAAATTCTACTCAAGTACGATTAAACTTAAGCGGTTGAAAAGTTTACTCAGATAAAAGTAAAAAGCAGCTCATTAAAAATTTACTTAGAGTAAACCTTATCATATTACTTTTTTAACAGCCATTTTTATTTAACAGACCTGTCAAATAACAAAACATAAACAACATGGTCTATTCTTTTCTGTATATCTTTACAGTTATTAGATTTAAGCAGTTTTTTTAAGTGTGCGTTTATTAATACAAATAATATAATATTAAAATATGTCATTATTTAATACTCATTTTACCAGTTAATGTATGTTTTTTCTTTCGCTCTTGCAGAAATATAGAATTGGCAAATTTATCATTATATTATCGCTATGTATATATGTAAAAAATGCTTTGAAGAAATAATATTTTTCTTAAATACAAGGAGCATCTAAAAGGAACATCTTTAAAATAGACCCAATAGTTGTGTAACTAGGATATATAATTCCTTACTCTCAACATTGGCTCCTGTGCATATAAATTTGTTTCACAAGTGTAAATGCTTTTTTAACACTCATTGCCTGCATCATATTCTCTCCAAAATAAAATTATATAGACATTTACTTACATTTACCAGGAATTACTTTAACAATTTATGCGATCCAAATGCAATAACACAACAAGCACAAATTAGACATTTTACTTCAACCATTTTGAAAAAAAGATACATATGATCATAATAGATGTATAATAACATAATAACATAAATAAATGATGAGATAATTAATTCCAATAATAATAGTTCAACAAAAAAAAGTTAGAGTAACCAAAATTTACTCTGGAGGTCACAGGAAAGCGCAGTGATAAGATACAGATTGTAGCATGATTTTTTATGGTAATTTCTGTCTGAATGATGTGCCCAGAAATTAAAAAAAAATCAAAATATCTATTTGAAATACATTTCAAAAAGTCAACCATTGCAAATAGTGTCACACATTGTGTTAAATAATGATACTGAATACTATCACTAATTACTGCCAATTAAAATTTTTTAAATATACCTAACATGTTTTCGAAATTCAGAATTAGCCCAGCTGAATAGTATTAATAATATCCAAACTTTATTTATATAAATATATATGATATTGCCTAAGTTTCAGGTGGGATTTGAAAGTTATATTTTTAAGATAAGATTTAAAAGTTATATTTTATTAAAAAAATTAAATTTGTCTAGGGATAGAAAGTCCTAAAAAGAACTCTAGTTTTAAAAGTCACAAAATCACAACTACTCCAGAGAGCTTTTTAGACTTCCTATCCCTGTTTCTACAGTAAATAATATCTAACATGAAGACACGCATCAAACTCAGCACAATCAGCACAAGAAACTCGAAGTCCTGAACAATCACCAAAGCAAGAGTTACAATGATACTTTGTTGCTGAAATAAAGCAATTTCAAATTAAAAAAAGTACAATAAAATTATTGTTAGAAATAATTTAAAAGAGAAAAAATAGAATTCACTTACCATCTTGAATCGGTAATGTTTGTATTTGATTACTGCCTGTTGACATATTTAACAACTTTAATAACTTATATTCTATTTATTACAAGAAAGCAAAGAAAACATTTTTTTTCTGTAACATTCTGAAACAAGTTTATCAATATTTAGAAGTAAAAATTATTATTATTTTTGCTTTTATGTGTGCATACTTAAAAACTACACTTTTTAAGTATGCACACATAAAAGCAAAAATTTTATTTGGTAGCTTCATATTTTAATATTTTAAATTATACTTTTAAATTAATGATCATTAGTTTTTAAGTCCCAAAAATAAATATTGGTTGTAATTATTACAACACTGATTTCAAAAGTACAGCACATAAGTGTGATGTAAAAAGTAAAAACAAAAGTGCACAAATAACAAGCAAAAGGTTATTAACTAATTATTCATGGTAACTATTTAATAATAATAATGTGACAAGCAGGACTCAATTTTATGGTCGGACATTGCCATCCCTCAGACCATTCTTGAGACCTGATATCCGACCGTTAAATTAAGCCTTGAACATGCAATAAACAGCCTATACAAATTGCTAACCTTTTAAGTTATTTTTTCAAAAGATTATTCATAAACACTAAACTAAATTATAAATAACTAAAGATTATTTACAAACACTATACAGTGTAATTTCTGTAAAAATGTTGCAAATTTCAAAATAAGGTGCTTGCGCAGTTGAAATCCTATGACTGCTAAAATTACTTGAGGTGGTTTAATTTGTTTAATGATTATTCCTTATATATAGTACAAAAAAATAAGGCTTGTGGGGAAGGAGGAGGAGGGGGGATTAGGAGCACTTTGAATTTAAAATGCAATCTATCTCATAAAATAAAACTTTATAATATATTATAAAAAAAACCAAATTATAAAGAAATGGTAATTAAATAAAAATATTTAATTTGATTCAATACCAATATTACATATTAATGATAATAATTTTAAAACACAACACAACCGTGACTTAGCATAATAATATTTAACCATCAATGTGTCAGAGTTCAACAATTAGAAAAAACTTTTAATCTGAATTATATAATTAAAGTTATATAATTTTTAAAATCTTAAGCAATTTTTTTAACGACAATTCAATTATTCAAAAATGTTATTATTAGCTTTAAAAAATGTTAATCACACTACAAACTGGCTCTGCAATAGACCTAAATGTGATCATTAACATAAGTTCAAAGTAATCTACTTTTGTAAAAAAAATCTTATTAACTTTTTGCAGTATAGAGATTTACTATTTTGTTTAGCTTTAACTAAGATATGGTTAAAGCTAAATATACAGTAATAAATAAAAAAAGTTATACATAGGCTTATACTTTTTATCTAGTTTAATATTAACTTACCGGTAAGTTATACTATTTTGCAAGTGAGTCAAATTTTATAAATTCACTTTAAATGTGTTTAAAGTTTCAGTTAAAATAAATTTATGTATTGAAGGTATTATTACATTAAATATATAAGTTTATTTTAACTAAAAAAATTTTTTTTTTTTTTTTTTTTTTTTAGTATAATATACCAAAACTGCTTTTGAACTCATTTTTTTTCTAAACTTTTTTTCAAATTCCTCACCTCCTCCTCATTTATCTGATATAATTATCTTGTATTGTTTATTAACACAAAAAAATTTAAAATTGCTTTTTTCAAGACTTATCAAAACTTGTTGACCTTAACAAAGCATAAGTAACAAAACTAAAACTATAACTCAAAACTATTTCCTAAAATTTATGCTAAAGTGGCTGCTTTTTTATAACCTCAGCACTAAACTGAGTTTTACTCATATTGAGACTTGCGTGAAAACTCCAATAATCTTGCAAATAGAAAAGCTGCAACAAATAGCATGAAAAAGATAGATGTAGAAGCCCTGCATTCTGACACAGTTAATAATATTCATTGCAATCAAGTCTTTATTGATGGCTTCTTGCAACAATATAACTTTTTTTTTTTTTTTTTTGGTATTGTTGCAGCCATAACAGGGCCCCTGTCAGGGGATAAATATGTGGATGTGGATCATCACATCCACGCATTTATCGCCAAATCAAGTCTAGACAGTATTATCGCTACAAATACATAAAGGTAATGAAATTATAATAGCATATGAGCAGTGGAAGTTAGACTAATATGTTATATAAACCATGCTCTTTAGGTTCCATGGAAATAAGAGGTGTTGTTGACATAATTGATTCCTCTAAACCTAAAGATCATTTTCTGATGCTTTAAAATTACAACCTTGAATGTATTGGACTTGATCAAAAGTGAAACAATAATATTTTATATACTTTAGCCAAGATGAATATCATCAAGTAAAATTTGATTGGATCACGTTTAATCCTATATAACTATGTATCTATATAACAAATGAAACAAATACGAAACATTTGTGTTTCAATATGATAATTGACAAAGGTAAAGTTTCATTAAAATACTTTAGCCTTTGAGAATTAATTTGATCTCGTTGGATTAAAAATATT
The DNA here is from genome assembly GCF_038396675.1 of Hydra vulgaris. Lineage (NCBI taxonomy): Eukaryota > Metazoa > Cnidaria > Hydrozoa > Anthoathecata > Hydridae > Hydra > Hydra vulgaris. The sequence continues at coordinate 9,970,201 of NC_088928.1, read as the reverse complement.
TTTGTTGTTCTAACAAGTATGCGAAAAGGTTTTTGGTTTGTTCCATTTGTTTAATCGCCGTATAATATTTAGCAAAACAATAATATTTTGTTCTTAATTTACGTATCACAAAAAACAAAGGTTTACGGATCTGTGTCGCAACACTCGTAATGTTTTATCAGTTTACTGAGGCTGGTACAAAGATCGTTGGTTTTTATTTTAGAGAAAGACCTAAAAAATATTTTTTAATATTGCCCACAATAGTTGGGAGCATCAAAAACCTCTCTAAAGCCTCTAGAACAGCTACTTTTTCTATTAAACCATTTTTTTTTATATCTGATTTAAAAAAACAAAAAAACAGTGAGGTTATACCGTTTATTTTTCCGAAATAACGTCTTGAAGATGAAAAAAACGTATATATATGAACTAGATAAAGATTTATAATAGTATATAAAAAGTATGAGACCATTTGCTCTACACTTGTTCAAGTTTAAAAACGATTTCGGCACTATTTCGTCGCGTTGGTTTGACAACGTTCTAACTGACCCGTGAGTAGTTTCGAGTAAATCGATGTCAAAAATTATTATGTTCCTACCTTGAAAATCTATTAATTCCAATTGATAATATTTTTTATCCATGATTACATAAGCATTTGCCTATGTAATTAAAAAATGTTTCAATCTTCATTGAAAAATAAATACCCCAAAAATGCAATTAGAACCTTGTCATGGTGAAATAGTCTTATCTTCAGTTTTTCATGACTCTAGTCATACATGTTTATTAGCGATGGGTAATAAACATGATTGACTGACCGTTTGGGGCTAGACGCAGTTAAACTTCCTTATATTGATTGACAGTTAAGGATACGCGCGGCAAAATGTACTTACAACGACTAACGATAAGTTTGTGAGAAGATTGAATTGTCATTATTAAATTTTAAAAAAGAGTTTTACCTTATAAAAGCCATTTATATTTGAGTTTAATAGTTATTTTAACGCTGATAGAAATCAGTACCTTTTGTTGTGCAATTTAACGTTATAAAAAAGGTTTATAAAAAATAGTGAATATTAGTGTTTTTTTGTTTTTTTACACCAACGTCAAACTAGAACACTATAGATTGATTTTGAGACCAATTTTTTTATATAATTTTTGATGAGTATGAAATTCTAATCATAATATATTTAAGTGAAAAAAAATTTTAATTCCCTACAATTAGAGTTTACCCTAACCTGTTAGTTGGAACTCTGTTAAATAAATATTAGTTAACTAAATCTACAGATAGAACTTTGGCATATCGGTAGTTTGCTTATTTTACGCAAGATCTCAGTAAATTTTAGTTTATTTTGTTTGTCATGACACAAATAGTCCAATAAAGTCATACCAATGCACAGTGAGCCAGAATTGTCTAAAAATCGCAAAATTACTTATGGGTAAAGTATAGACATATGATACATGTTTATAAAGGTTTTTGGGGCCAAAGATTTCATTGTTAGAGTCTATTTTAATATTTGGAGTGGTCATGAACACACAAGTAGTTATTTTAAGGGTTGTCAAGGGTGTTCATGGGGTTTCTCGACGGCTTTTAAATTAGGTGGGACATGTTGTATATCTAAATATATATAACTGCTGTCAGGGAATTTAAATCTGGGCAAATACGGTCTTTAGAAGTGGTTATGACCACTCAAATAGTCATTTTAATAGTGGTCAAGGGTGGTACTGAGATGTCCCAATGTTTTTCAATTAGATGGTATATGTCTAAATATTAGATATATGTCTAAATATAGTAATGTAGTACCTAAGTAACGTAGCTGCAAAGCATTTTCATCATAAGATCATAATTTGTTTGAGGCCTGGAGAATTTCATTGTGTAGTGTTTTCTGTTGTTTTAGTCTAAAACATTAACATTAGGGTGTATGAAATGATTGTTTTACAATTAATTTTTTTTTTCCATTTTATGGGCGTTATTTAAATAAACAAAACGGATTTGACGCATTTAAAGTACAACTTTCTAGATAAAAATCTCATTTTAGAAAAGTTATTTAGACGACTTTAAAACTGAAAGTACTAGATGATGTAGTTTTCTCGCTTTTAACGCAACGAGAAATTAAAAAACTTTTTTTCTCGTAAACAAGCTAGTTTTAACTTTTTTCTAAACTCTTCTTTTTACATAAATAAAAACTTTTTGCATACATAAATACAAATAATAAATATTCTTTCTGTGACAGATTCAACGTTTTTTGGTGTTTGAAATACCTAACTTCAAGCCATGGAGCAAACTCCAAACATTTGTATGTTTATACTTATGTCAAATAATGATGCTTTGCAAAAAATTGCAATGATTGGAGGCTGGGAACAAATAAGCCCCAAAATTTCGTCAACTTCTCCACCACCACCCACCCCAAACGTAAGGGCAACAAGTTGATAAAATATTTTTTGCACTATTTTTGACTAGACTTATATTCATCGATAAATTTTAAGTTTCATAATTTTATCTCTCAGCGTTCAAAAATGGTTATAATTTTATCTCTCAGCGTTCAAAAATGGTCATAATTCTATCTCTCAGCGTTCAAAAATGGTTATAATTTTTGAACACTGAGAGATAATACTATGAAGCTTAAAGTTTGTGGTTCCCATAAACCTTCTTAAATTAAGTTCGTACCAAATTCAATATCGGGGACCTTTAGTTCGGAAAAAATTTCTTCCAATCTTTAGTAAAAAACAAAACTTCGTTTTAAACTGCACTTTGCAAAGTTTTAAGGATGATTCAAAACGGTATTTACTGAACATGGAATTCGATATATTAGATTTCAAATACCTTTTTTGAAAACAATTTTAGGGTTTGGACTGAATCGCTTGAAAATAAATTAAATCTTTATCACTTTCTTTAGCTTTTATTAAAATGGTTTCTAACCATTAGTAAAAAAGATAACGAAAATGAAATCGTCTTTTTCGTTCATATTTTTGATGATATTAAATAATCAGCCCAAATACTTATGTTTACATATATTGCTTCTTTTTTTTTTAATTAAACAACGCATTTTTTTTTGTGTTTTTATAACTTTCATGATTTTCTGTCGTTTTTACTTTTTTATTTTTAAAATTATTCTGCTGGAAGATTGTTAGCAACAAATTATTTTATTGCTGAAGTATTTGATTTGTTTTTGTTTTTGTATTTATACTGTCTTTTTGTCTTTTATCATTTATTGTGCATGTAAACTTTTGTGTGACGAAGCTCGGTGATAAGACAACCTGTCTTCTTCTTGCTCCGGCCAGGATTTTTCTTTTATTGTAATTTCTTTTTTGTAATATTTATCAACGGCAAAATTAATTAATAATAAAAAAAATAAAAAAAATTTATCGATGACTTATATTCATCGATAAATTTTTATTTTTTTATTATTATTTGTTTAATTATTTATTTAATTATTTAGTTGAGAATAGTACAAAAAAATATTATATCAACTTGTTGCTCTCATGTTTGGGGTGAGGTAGTGATTTTTTAGGGTTTATTTGTTCCCAGCCTCCAAATCCTTATTTTTTCCCTTCTCTTTTAAAGAATGTTCCATAACTTTTCACAATAACATTAAAAATGCTATTTAAAAAAGATATTAACAAGATTTAAATGATTAAAAATGTTTTTTATGCGTCTTCTTCAGTTTTTAAAGCAAAATTTAAAACTGGATATCATTTATAATAAAAAGCCTTGCACCTTCTGCGCTCAGCTGAGCTCAGAGAATTTAGTTAATTTTTATCTATATAAGAGAGTGTAATTTAAAGTAGATCAAAACTGTGGCCTAGTTAGGCCTTGTGTTTTACGGCATGTGTAAAGGTAAGTGTTAAAAAATAATGCTGCACATTTTTAGGGGTTTTATTGAAAAACGCATTGAAAAAAAGGCATTGTTTCAATAAATGATGTCAATGTACTAATATAAACTTTTAAGAAATTAAAATGTTGTAAAACTGTCTTGCTGCCCTCATATTTCATTTTTATATGATTTTTTACAGTTTTACTAATACAGTGGTTTTCATAAATTTAGACGCACTCATTTTTTTTACATATATGTAAAAAAATACTTAAAATAAAAATAAAATAAAAGTGCTACCGCTATGTTTGATATAAAATTTAATAGAGGAAGTGAAACTCTATTATAGAGTACCTTAATTTTTTTTACAGTATGTTTATTACTCATTCTATACCAATTAACACAAAAAAGTTAATTGATAAGCTTGATTTTATTTCATTCATAAATTTAGACGCACAATCAAAAAAGTTTTATATCTTGTTAATTGATAGTTAATTAGTAGTTTTTTCCCCATATTTCTCATAAATAGGCCTAAATTAATTGATTTTGTCAAAAAAAAACTTATATAAATATGACTTACCTGGAATTAGTTAATCATTATTTAATAAATAAACAAAAGTTAAGTTAGTTTTGCACTAAAAACACGCGAAAAATGGGTAAAAGACGTATTACTCAAGGTGAAAGATGGCAAATTATTGCTCACATCAAAGAAGAAATCAAAAGTAATAGAGAAATTCCCAGGTTAATTGGAGTTTCTGAGAAATGCGTTCGGACAACAAAGCAAAACTTTCTTCACACTGGTGGTGCCAGCGAGAAAACGAGGCCAGGTAGACCCTTGTCAACCACCATAAAGGACGATAGTGCCCTTTTTAGAGCTGTCAGAGCTAATCCAAGAGTTAGTTACAAAGAATTGACCACAGAATTCAATACAACGCGAAATAAATCTACTTCTCAAAGCACAGTCCGCCGAATACTTATCAAATACAAGATTGGAGTCTACTCTGCTTTGAACAAACCGCTCCTGCATCCATATAATAATAAAAGGAGACTAAAATGGTGTCGTGAAAGAAGGTATTGGACAATAGAACAATGGAAAAACATTATGTGGAGTGATGAGAGTTACTTTGAGCTTATCAATTGCAAATCTAATATAACAGTCAAAAGAATGGCTCACGAAAAGTATTACGCCAGGTATATTAGACGGACTGTGCAAAGTGGAGGAAGCTCAATAGGAATCTGGTCATGCTTCAATTACAAAGGTGTTGGTATGTGCCAAACATACAACGGAAGAATCAACTCCAGAATATACGTAGATTCTATCAATTGACTTGCTTATGCTCAATGAAAAACCATGGAAACCTCATCAAGATGGCGCAGCTGCGCATACTGCATACTATACAAAGGAGTGGTTCAATGATAATATTATCAAGACAATGCCGTGGCCTCCATACTCACCTGATTTGAACCCGATTGAAAACATTTGGGCTTAGATTGACCGGCAAAGGTTCAAATTTCAATCACTTGGCCAGCTGAAGGACGTCCTTAAGGAGACCTGGTATAGGATCCCAGAAGTGATGTGCAAAAATCTTGTTGAGTCTAAGTCTAGAAGAGTTCTTAGTTGTATTAAAGCAAAAGGCGGATACACAAAATATTGATTGGTTCATAAATTACGCCTCCTAATGTATCGTGCGTCTAAATTTATGAATGTTTTTTTTGTCTTATTTTTTTAATACCATGTAGTTGTACCTAATTATTACTTAGTATTTGTATTTTTTTTTTTAATTTTTTTTAAATTTTGTATTCTGTATGCATTATTTTAATAAATAGAAGAAAAGTCGAAATCTTTTTTTGTTATTGTTTCATCGTTAAAAAACTAAAAACTTCTATTCTCAAATATGAGTGCGTCTAAATTTATGAAAACCACTGTATTTGAAAAATAAAATATTGCTATTTTTGTAGTAAAATTAATATACTGAGCTCAAAAATAACAGTAGGGAAAAAATTATATCATTTTTATAGTGCTGGGGATCTCTAGATTACATTTACAAAAAGAAATTACTCCAATATAAAAGCTTACCTTTGGCCCACTGTGCAACGCAACAATTTGGTCAAAATTCCTAAAAAATTAGTTAAACCTTAAAGAGCAATACCTAGAAACCAATAAATATTTTAAAAATATTATCGTTGTAAATTTATTTTCTAGTATGAGTAACATCAAGTTACTAAAAATACATCAATTTTGAAGCGGGTTACAATTGAGCTATGTCTGATTCTGACCAAAAGTTGCTTTTAACCACTTTTTCTAAGTTGATGGGCTCATTTTAGATAATAATTGAAATCATTTAAAAGCTCTAAAGCTAATAAATCGACATCACAACCACCTTTAAATTGTGTCTCTAATACTTTCAATTTGTCTATTAGGAACTGTTTTTTTGCTACTTTCAAAAATAACTTCTCTGCTTGTGAAAACAGTTTAAAGGTTAGTTGATCAGTTCAAATTAAAGAAGTACCTTTGTAAAATACTTTTCCCTAATGGTACACCTTGTTGCGCAAAGTTTATAAAGCTTTTGGTTATAGGAACATTAAGATTACTCAAATTCTTTTTCAATATTCTCTTGATAATGCTTCTTGACATCTTTTCTAGTTTTGGTGAGTATTTAACTAATACGCTTATCCCAATGTTTCTATAATGGTAACTATATTGCGATTAGCAAAACTGTTTCTACTGAATTCTCTCAAATATAAATATGTTTATAGCTTTCAGCTATATTTTAAAAATGTGCATAAATAAAACCTAAAATTTACTTTTTAAATATATACATATGATACCTAAGAAATGTCAAAAAACAATTTTTGGAAAAAACAAGTTAGAAAGGTTCTAGTTTAAGTTGCTATACTATTCTACGTATATAAAATAGAGTAAAACACTATATTATAAATTTAAAAAATGTATAGTACCGACTTTAAAAAATACAAAAATTACCGCTTTTAAAAAAAATAAGTAAATTTATAGCAATAACAAAATGATGTTCTATTTCTATTAAAAATAGAAATATTATCTTTAAGACAGTGTTTTTAAGTCTTGTTTGAATTTGATAAAAATAACTAATTTTTGTGTTTGGCTGAAATGCAGATGAATGATAAAGAGAACACGATTATCCTTACAGACATTTGGAATTATAAAAATTTATAAAACATCTTTCAAATATTATTGTAGTTATATAGTAAGGTTCTTGAACTTCTGCCCTAACTTTTGGAGACGCTTTCTTCTTTTTTTAAAGGAAGCATTAACATAGGCGGCGCATTTATATCCCTTACGGAGAATACTTAATACTGACATATTTTAGTTGTTCTAGTTTGTTTAAAATTTTTGCTTAAATTTACTTTTATTTCAAATTTTATGTTTTTGCGCGTTTGATTCAAACCATTCTTTTTAGTAGGTTGATACGTTTTAGAAGCTTTTTCGATCCCTAAAACATGTTGTAATGAAATTTGAAATCAATAAAAAATTTATAAATGGTAATTGTTAGAAAGCAGTTTTTTTATTAAAAAAATTATTTTCTCTCAACCAGGTGGTTTTCTGTTAATCAGGCCCGCACAGTTTGTAGTGCCTGGGGTCAATATTTGGTCTGTGCCCCAAATTTTGGATTCTTGGATATATCGAATTGAACATGAATTTCACTGTTTATTGTTCTTATGTTTACTATCACATTACAGTTTAATGAAAGCAAGATTTATTTTTGTTTTCATTAACATAACAACACTCGATATTTGAACTTGGTTATATATGATAAAACGAAAACACGAATACAAATTAAAATGAATGGAATTGTATATTTTATAAAAAAAAAGCTTAGTTATGAAGACTAGGCAGATCACATTTCAATTTGCGGGCTTTCTCCATTGCGAAACTAGAGATGACGTTTTCGCACGATGGCAAGCGAGGTAATTTTCAATTAAAATCGCCATAAGGTTAGTAAGGCGTTCTTCAATCATAATTCAAGGCCGCAATTTGGATTTGATGAAAGCAAGCTTAATGAGCATACTTATCCTCGTTATCATAGCCCTAACCTGAAAAGTTCTTTAAATCAGTTTGGCTTTGATTCAAAACGTTTATAATCAGGTTTGCAATGTCAGAAGCCTTTTTTATCGCCAGATTTTTTACCTTCAGAAAACGCTTTTTTTCTTTATATTGGTTGTCAGATCTTAGCGGACAAATCAAAGAACAAAAGTGGTTTGTTCCGTAAGAGACTCATCCGGAGTTCTATTAACAATAACTGAAAAACAAATGGCTATGTGGATCTCTTCGACAATAGCAGCAAAAACAATTTCCTCACATATCATAATGATCTCATTTTGAGTTCTCCAGCTCAAATAGTGTGCTTTCATCCTTACTCCTTGTTTTTGGTATCGAGAAACTTTTTCTAGATGTAACTGGAGTGTCTTATTGTGTTTCTCCAATAGTTCAAGGGTGACTAAAAAATTACCATTATCATCCTTGTCCCGTATGTTTGATAAACCTACACAAATATGACCATATTTTTAAAATAAAGATTATCTAGATTAAAATTCCAAGCAACATTAAAATTATTTTATAAATATCAATTGTAAACACACCTTAAAAACTTGGATTTCTTGAATCTAAATGGAGAATGACGTCCAGGACGCTGAGTAAAATTTGATACAACTTAGATGCCTAATTTCTTATTGACTTTTCAAGTTCTAAATCGATCCTGGACTAATTTTTCAAGATTTCGAAAGCTGATTTCCAGACAATGTAGTGATTTTTGCGGTGAGCATTAGATTGATGGCTTTTAATCTTTTCTTCTATTTTCGTCAATTATCTTTTATTCCGATATTCAGCACCAAGAGGAAAGACTGAAATTCAGGGCCAAAATAATGTCCGAAAAAAGAGCAGGGAAAACAAACAAAAGCTTTAGCAGTTCCACTCCAGGTAAGCCGGTCTCTGTTGATTTTTTCTCCGTTAAGAAAAGCTTCGTAAAAAAAACAAAGGCAAGAACTTTTTTGTTTGTAGAATTTCTTGGAAAAAATGCCGGATTTCGAGATGGTCCTTTAAGTATAACTAAATCAACGATTGTACAACTTTAAATAAAAGTCTCTTCCACAAAGCTGGGTCGTTTCCAACTGCTTGATCACCTAGTTGAATCAATCTTGATCCTAAATTAAAACAGCATTTAAGAATTATGTTTTTTTTAAATATCTGCAGATGTTAAACGGTATGTTTTTAATATCTGCAGTTATTTTATGAAATAAGAATGCGTCCCAAACTTACCCGATTATTACATTTTTAAGTGACTGTTAAAAAAATTTAGCAGACTCAAGGGTTCATCAATACTTCTGGTAGCATGGTTCATCTAAAAAAGAATTGTTTTAACAGTTTCGGAATGAAATAATGAATATACGATAATGAATAAAAAATTAAAGCTAACAACCTATACCTTGACTACTTGGTCTAACGTAGAGTTATTAGATGCCTTTTTTTTTGAACTTTATCGAAGTCACATTCTTCCACTGTACGTTTGTTATTATTTCCTATTTTTCCTCTTGAACACTGAATCATGCCTTCGAAAACTGGAAATGACGTTTTTACTCTAAGATGTGTAAGTGACAAACAATTGGGAAGTATTGAATTTTTATTGGAAAAATAAAAATTAATAGTTACACTAAAATCTCACTTTTTTCTCTCTCTTGAAAACTATTGCAATAACCATTAAGTCGTTCACAAAATATTACAATTCCGTAATGCAGGTGAGTTTGGTGGGTGCGATCAATGCCGCTTTTCGTACCAACTACCCTTTATTTAGCATACATTTCGCAATAAAAATCAACCAATATATATTTATTCGCTTCTATAAACTACCTCGTTTTTCAAAAACAACTCCCTTGTAAAAAATTTTATGGTATGGATATACAAAGTTTAACTTTTTTGATAATTCTTAATAATTACGCCATTAAAACATGCATCTTTAAAACGTAAACAAATTACTATGTAATAACAAACACGTTTTCCAACAAGAACTATAATGTTAAACCAAATTCATAATAGATTTATACATAAAATTTATAAATTTGGAAAAAATATTTTTACTTTAAGTATATATATACTGTTAAAAAAGAAAAATCTTATCAAAATCATGAAATTTTACATAAAATCAACCCTTCCGCGTACTTTGTAACAGTTCTTAAAATCAGGCAATTTCATTAGTAACGATGTTAATAATATACAATTATAAAAAAAAAAGAAAATTATTGAACTATATGGCTCACTTGGACTCAAGAGTTTATCAACACTGTTGGTGGCGTGGACCTTTTAAAACAGAATTTTTATAACCGTTTTTGGTTATAAAAAAATGGTTAAAAAAACGCATTTTTGAAATAAAATTATGAATATCCTAAAAAAAGAACAAGGTAATAAGCTATTAAGTTAGAGTTATTAGATGCCAAATTTATTGATGCTTTTATCTTTTATTTGAACTGGTAAATAGACTGACAAACAAACAAACAAATTTAGTCATCCAGCCATCCCAGTCGGCATATCTAGTATTGTAAATAATCGGAGTATTGATCACGTATAACATACCGCCGTTGCACAGTGGGCCAGAATGCACTTTTACTGGACAAAATTCATAACTAATTTAATATTAGAGCTATATTCACTAAAATTAGTATGAGTACTAATATGATGTCTGCGCTTTTTATGAAGGTAATATTTTTTTATTTCGTTGCTATGGATTCCTTTATTTTGCTTAGCAACAACCTACTTTTGTTATCTGCAGATATTTTATAAGTGCTATATTCACTAAATTTGGCATGAGTACCAATATGAGATCACACTTCTTACAAAAATGATAATTTTTTAAATTTAGTTGTTATGGATACTTATATTGATTAGTTACCGGATACTTTCCTTAGTTACAAAGTGGTAAATTGATATTTGAATATCTTATCGGATTTTTGACCCACCTATATTGAATAAAAATTGAGTATTTAGGTAAATAATGTTTTAGGAATAATAAAAGCAAAAAATAGTGCAAGAAAACGTTATCAATTTTAAATTACATCAAAAAATTATAAAACAATAATATCGTTTGAAGATTGTTTAAGTAATTGTAAAACATCTGAAGGAAATGCTTTATGATTTGTTTGGTGTGATGTTGATTTACGCAATGATGAAATAACAGGATCACTGGAAACTAGGAGTCTATTGATAAGATCAGTATTTGTTGCTTTTCTTCATGTTTTTTGGCTGAAATTTTCGCGATAAGATTTAAAGTCTTTATTTCTAGCCTCTTAAGCTTCCTCTGACATAAGTCCGATGGGTAATGTAAGGCTTTTAATTATGTCATGTCCATGTATCAATACTTTGTGAACTGATTGAGCCATGTAATACCATGGATAAAGGGACACATATAGTCTAAAAGTGTCAAAACAATAATCCTTGAACTTTAAGCAGTCTATTTCATATCCTGAAGAGAGCGTTACCAAGATAATGTAAAATCTGAATATAAGGTTTTGGTCAATACCCAGAATTTCAGCTGTTTGTTCATATGCTGCAAAAGCACGCCTTGAGGTATTGCCATCACTACTTGTTCCAGAACCACCACTTTTAGGGAAATCAACAACAAGTCCCATTTTGTTCATAAAATCAGTCTGAATCTTTTGTTTAGCTACAAATGCCTTTTCTTTGTGTTCTTTAGACCTTGCTTGCCACTTTCTTGTTTCATTTTTATATGCAATGTGCAATAACATCTCAAAAAATCAAATCCATGCATGAAGACTGGAAAGACCATATTTGAACTCTCTGTTAGTATAATCTATATTAAGGATATCAAGACTATTCATATTTTTTGGAGAGACACCACACACTGAACAGCATTGGTATGAGTTATTTTTTTCAGATAATATTGTTTGAACCTTCCCATCAATCATTGTAAGTTCAATAATACAACTCACTTCAATAGAAGATCCGCAAACCTCTAATAAAACATACCCAAGCTTTCTATCTCACTTTTAATGTACTGATCTTCTTCAATCACAGATTCCTTGGATTCCATTTTGTATGCAAATCTTATGGGTCTACAATAAGCTGTGGAGGACGACTTTTGATTTCTCCAAATAGGCACCTTTTCGTTGCTGTTGTTAAATCCAGTCAAATCTAATGGGACAAGACAAGTAATAAATAATGATTCTTCACGCTTTAAATCTCTGTTAATGTCGGGTTCTGATAAAACTTGTTTATAAATGCTTTGGCCAGTAGCACCATCAAAACCAGCCTTACACGTTAGTGTCATTGTTTTTATTGCTTTGTCGTTCAATATCAAGTGCCTTAGCACAGGTTCCTGAACTGCACAGATTCTTTGCAAAGTATGAGTCATTAAATTTTTTAAAGGAACTGAAGCTGAATAGTCCTCCACTTTTATGTTTGCAGGATAACATTTCAATTTTGCATCTCTGACTTCATTGTAAGCGGGGTAGATGTTATATTCTTTCTCCAAGGCTCCGCTTCTAATCAATTGATAGGAAGCTTTTGTCAGGCTTGCATCAATTATTAAAGCCAGTGCTTCGTCTGCTGAATATTTAGTTGCTTTATCTGTATTTGATATATTTAAAACATTCTTGGCAGCAATAACAACAGATTCATCTCTAAATTTTTTATTAGCAGCAAAAAAAAAATTCATTGGATGAATGAGATTCAATTAAACAAGATACACGCCGTTTTTTAGTTTTATTAGAACTATTATCAAATGCAACTGGTTTTCGACCACGTCTACTTGCAGTTGGTTCATTGTCTTTTTTTCTGACAATTAAATATTCATTAAGCCAGTTCACAAACTTCTTTTTAAAATTTTTCACAGTATAGTTTGCAGATTTCCACTTTTTTTTATACAAGTAAACAAATCGTTGAACAGCATGTCTAAAATCAACGTCTTTAAAATCAGCAAATTTTGGCTGAATAAATTTTAATATATCTTCAGTAATATTTTGTTTTGAAATACTAAGATTGTTTTTTTGGAGAAAATTATGAATGTCTAAGTTTAACAAAACCATATCTAAATAATTATTGTAACAAGTATTTTGTATTTAAAAGTAAAATGTTATAATATATATGCCGCCTGGACTACTAATACTTGTTAGTAATTAAGTTACTACAAGTGTAAGTAATTAAAATTAAAAGTAATTAAATTACTGTCAGTGTTAGTAATTAAATTACTAACAACTACCGAAAATATGTTGTTGCTATGTTATGCAAAGTAAGGTATCCATAGTAACCAAAAAAAGTTAACCTCATAAGAATTCTGAATCTCATTTTAATGCATACCCCCAATATTGTGTATTTAGCGCAAGTAAAATACTGTTAAAACAACGTTAATGTAAAAATGAGTTGTTGCTATGCATAATTTAGTACCATAGCAACCAAGTTAAAACATACATAAAATCTGAACGGGGATTTAAGGGGACGAGCAATCAATTAAAACTCGATTGAAGCATCATATAGCTCAAATAAATATAAGACAACACATGGCAAATTGTGGTAATTATTAGTTATTGTGCGGCAAAAAATAAGTTTCTTAAGAAATTTTTTTTTTTAATCTGTGATTTTCAAAGTATAACTGAGATAACATGCTATAACAAATTTATTTCACGCATTGGTTTTTCTTATCTCTAAATACTCTAGAATAACATGTACTAATTTTTTGTTTCAAAAACGTAGATGTAATTGAAATATAACACAACGTTGATGTCACCGTTAATTACTTATTTATAATTTTTATTTTTTTTTATTTTATCTCAATATTCAAATGCTTAGAGTCCTGGTAACTAAGGGATTTAATATAAATAAATTATCAATAGATTTCTCCTAATATATGTAGATACTAAAATTAAATAGGTTTTCAAGATTAGACAACTAAAATTTTTCCCATTTCGTCCACCTACTGGCCCACTGTGCGTTGATACCAGAAAAATACGCATTTAGTTTTAAGTTTCGAATTCGAGTTTAATACCACTTATTTATCAAAAATACGTATTATTTAATATTTGATCAAAATCGGATACGATATCGTATCCGATTTTAATCAAATATCAACATATAACGGAAAAACGAATATCTTTGCTTTAAAGCGCATGCTTAAACTGAAATTGTGAAAGCAAAATTTAAATTAAAAAGTTTTCTCTTAAGAAATTTAGTAAAAAGTTTGTCTGGAATGAAAAGGAACAGTCAGGAATACATGAAAAGTTGTATGAAAAGATATCGTTCTGCTAAATCAGTATTGCATATCTCCAATACAGTTACAGTACTTTTTTGTACTAAAAAAGTTACTAAAACTTTATCATAAAAATATTTATTACTACTTTAAAAGTAGTAATAATAAAATAATAATATAAAATAATAAAATAAGCAAGGTACGAAATGATAGGATTTATAATATATTTGAATTATATTAATTTAGGACTTAATAAAACCAAATAAATTTAAAAGTAACTTTTAAATTTATTTAGTTTTAATTTAAAAAAAGTATTTTATTATGATGATTATTATTTTATTAACATTTCTGTTATGCTATTACCTTTTTTTTGTACTGTTTTAAAAAATTTAGGAAAATAAATTAAAATTTTGAGCCAACACTGACATTTTATTGTTGCTAAACGTTAAATTTTGTTATAAGGATTGCAGTTCTTCTATCTGTTTTTTGCTCTTTATTCAATAAGTATTTGATATAAATTAAATATGATTATAATTTGATATTTTATTACGAGATATATGTTTTTATATATGAATATATATATGAATTATTTTAGATTTTTTCATGTAATTTTTAAATTTTTTGTTCGTGCAATTCAAGTTATATATGTTTATAGTTTGCATATATGTTTATATTATGTTCAAAGTTAAAAAGTTTTTGATAAATATATGTATGTGGTAATATGTGTTATTTAATTGTTTTATAAATGTGTCATTAAAATAGTATAAAATGTATCTATTGTGTATATAAATATTATATGAGGTGTTTATATATGTTATATAAAGTTAAATAAATGTATTGTGTTTTATAGTTATTATATATGTTTATATTATGTTGTTTCCATGTTTTCAAACTTGGCAAACGTGTTGAGCAAGATTTCGCATAAAGTTTTTATTTACGATACTAATGTTGTTACATTTGGCTTACCTTGTTGGTGTCTATTGTTAAAAATTATAAGTGGTTTTATTATTGAAACTCGCTGCTTTTAATCATTCACTAAAAGCCACTTAAGAAAAATTATTTTGCCATATACATTTTGTTTATATCTCAATTTGAATTTTTAGAACCATGAAGTACCAACATGATTTGTTTTCTAAAAGCTAACATGAAATAACAATTTTTAACAACTACTACTCTCTTATCATGACATCTTATCTCTATCAGATATAATGATTTTCGATTCATATTTGATGTTTTTCTTTGTATTTACTTATCCATTACATTTTTTCATTTCAGATTTATCATATAATGGATTTATGCGATATAAAAGAACAAATGTATGTAAATTTTTATGAATTTTTTCTAGGCTTTTCTAAATGTGTTTCTTATTCACATTTTATTTTACAAGCAAGGTCTGCAAGCAAATTTGAGCTGAAAATTTTTTTTAGCTTTTAAGGAGAATTGGCGTTATTCTTTGTTTAATTTAATTTGTTTAAATATAGCAGTTCTAACAAATAAATATTTGTCTGTTCTTGGTTTTTTACTTATCTGTTTTCAGATTCTTATAAACTAGGCAACTTAGCTAAACAAGTTTTGTTTTATTTTTTAGTGCTATTGGAAAGAGTGATTGAAAAGAACTGAAGTGTTTTTTAGTTACTTTACACGGTGTAACTGATACTGGTTTGAGTAAGTTTACTTGAGTAAGTTTTTTTTTTTTTATAGTTGATATATATTATATTAGATATATGTTTTGTGTATTTAAAACTGACTGTAATTTGTTGACACGAAAGTTTATAAACTTAAATCTGCCTATATTTCAGTATATATATATATATATATATATATATATATATATATATATATATATAATATATATATATATATATATATATATATATATATATAATTACTTTAGAGTAAAATATACTGACTGACATTGCTTCAATTTTTTATACAAGATTGTGCATTTATTATTTTTGATCATTAAGGTAAAAATAGTTTTTTGCATTGTAGATTCTTTGTTAAATTAAAAATAATTGATGTAAATAAATATTGTTTAATATTTTTGATAAACAACTTATGTATATAAACATATAAAAAGATATGGATTTCAATAAATCTTAAGTTTAAATAAAGTCTTTGATTAGAAAAGATCACAATTTGTAAGATTCTTTTCCGTTCATTTATTTAATTGTAACAATAGTAAGATTACTGGTAATATGTTTAATGATAACAGTAAAATTGAAATAGGTAGTATTAGGCTCAACGAAGTTAATAATGTAAAATACTAATAGGCAACTTGAAAATAGTTGTCAAATGAAAAAAATAGATCTAGGCAGGATGAAATTAATCTGATTTTACTTTAGACACTTCAGAACAAAGCAAAGTATGAGTTTAGCTATTTATAGTAACAATTAACACTTTTAAATCTAAATAATTTTTTTTTTTTTTTATAATTTCTATCATAATTATGTTCTTTTTTTCATTTTTTTATTTTTTTATTTGTCTTCCCTTTGTCATCTTTTGATTAGTTAGCTAACTGTTGAAACATGGTTTTAATTTTGTAAATTTAGTATGATGTGAAATTTACTCTATTAATCATTAGTCAACAGTTATAGAGAAGCTGGAGCTTAATTAAGAAATGCTGGAAATTAGCTTTTAATCAAGGTAAAAATAATTTTGTTTACTGGTAACATAATAACTATTTATATAAATAACTATTTATTCCGTGCTTTTTTAGATTTGTTAACATGCTGCTTTGGAAACACTTTCTTTCTCTCTCTTTCTCTCTTAGATGAGAGGGAGATTTAATAAAACTTATGTAATTACTGAGCTCTTATGTATTTCTTAATACCACAAATGATAATGACCATTTATAAGAAATATTTTGCGAGTTGCTTGCTATTTTATGATATAGTTGCTCAAATTGTTTAACTATAATTGTCCCTTGATTGTTCAAATATTTTAATTATTCTGTAGCCAGAATATATGAACCTGTCATTTCGAAAAGGACATAAGTCCAAAACTTTTAGCAGTTAGTTTATAAGTTTGAATTAGAAATTTCTGTATGATTTATGTTTTTTTTATAAAAAATAAAAATACATAAGTTATATACGTTCTTTATTTATCTACTTCTTTGTTTAATTTCTTTAGCAACCGAGACATTATTTTAAAAAAAATCATATTTTTGTTGATTTTGAAAAGTTTTAGTAAATGGACTTGTGCCTTTTTCGAAATGACAACTTAATAAATTTTCTGTTATTATTATCCTAATTCTACTAACAATAACATGCAAATAGTACTTTTGTAATAAAAATTGTAATTTTTTTTTCATGTCTTTTTTTAGGTATTTGCAGGCTTTACTTGACTTTCCTTTTCTGGTACTTGTGTTGAGACAGATTTTAAAAAGAACTCAACTGATGTTAATGCGGTCTTTATGTCGTTACCTATAAGCAATGACGTTGCTGATACGGAGTCAAAGTTAAAATATTTATAGATAAATTTGTATTTAAAATTTTATATATCAATTATTGATAATATATCAAGTTATTAATGTGTTTTTATTGTTATTAATGATTTAATAACTCATAACCCGTATTACGGGTTGCTTACTGCTAGTCATCATCATTATGTTATGAATTCATATTAGTTGATAAAATTATATTGAATATTCTCTGGTTATCGTGTTTTATACGTGTTTAAATCCGAGTTTGATACTCAGTAGGCGTCGTATTGTATACCAGTCTTTATACGCATCTGATGTCTATTTTTAATGCGCGTTTAATACGATAAAATGGCTAACATATATTCGTAAATAATGCGTATTCTGGAAAGTTTTAAATGCGCATGTAATACCAGGAAAATATCGTATTGAATATTCTCTGATTATCGTGTTTTATACGTGTTTACAAGAGTTTCAAATGCGAGTCTGATACTCAGTAGGCGTCGTATTGTATACCTGTCTTTATACGCATCTAATGCGTGTTCGACACGATAAAATGGCTAACATACATACCACATCGATACGTATTTAAACGAGTTTCTAATGCGCATTTACAACTAAATTTGCCGACTGGGATGTAGTAATTTGCACTAGGACTAGACTGATTAGCACACTCACAGGCTGAAATATAAAAATGATTCAGCTGATAAGCAGCTATTTGTTGTCTAATTCAAAAAAAATAAATTCAGTCGGCTTGCTAGTCACAATAAAAAAGTTTTTTTTATTGAGGGTCGCGTGTGTACTACATGTTACTATGTGAAATGTACCTAGTGACCCTCCACTTCGTTATTTGATTTTTTTTTTTTTTCTCTAATTCTTTTATTTATTTTATTTTAGTTATTTAGATGCTCCAAGAAGTCCATACGGTCTTATCACAGAGGAGCGCGGAATAGCAATTATACAGAAAGTTTACGCATCTTTCTTCACAAATATTTTAATAATAAATAGACCATAGTTTGAAGTGGTTCTAGCCATATATAAAACATTGCCATAGCCCACTTCTAACTATGGTCTTAGAGTTCTGAAGCCATAGCTCTAATCACTACACCGCTACTGCAATTTCCTGGTGTTTGTGTCACAACGCCTTTTTACTTAGTGAATAATTACAAAAAATTAACTTTTAGTTCGACTAAAAATTGTCAACAAACTTTTAGTTTGAATAACATTTGTCGAAAAAACTCATTAGTTTGATTAAAATTAGTTTTTGCAGATACATTACAGAAGTCGCTCATACAAATTAAAAATAGGAATTTAAACTTGTGAAACTCCACACAAAATGTTTATTGTACCAGAATATGACTACTTGACTACATACTGTTTTTGGTTCGTAAGATAAGAATATTTTGCAGCGCCTATATGAAAATCAATTTAAACTTTATGTAAAAATAAAACTTTAATGCAGACGGTGCATGAAAAAATAATAATAATAAAGAAAATGGTTGGGGGAAGGGAAAGGGGAGAGGAGGAAACGAATCTTCCACCGCCCACCGCTAGTCCTTCTATATAGGGCTTTTATCAAAAATTACCTTTTATATATTCTTATATCAAAAATTACATATAAAATTAAATATTGGCTCAAAATCATCATAAATAAGAACTCGATTAAATTTGTCACGGAAAGTTTGAGCAATAAAGAATTTGGTCAATTAAAATATTCATAAAATTAATTAAAATTAGAACGTTTTTCCCAATTTTTCTAAGGTCAAATCAAAGTACTTTTGTTAAAAACCTAAGTAGGGACCATAAAAATGGGTTTCAAAATATTTTTTCAGCGAGAAATAATTTTTACCTGACCGGCACCCTAACATTCATATATTATATGTATATCAGGATGCGTATATTAGGATTAAATACAAAGTATATACATTAACTCGTATAGTTTTTAATGTGTTTATGTAAGCCTAAGCATGAGAGCTTTTTTATGTATGTACTTCTGTGTTCACAAATAAGTTTATCCTTATAAACACATTATAACATAAATTGATGTTTATTATAACACTTTCATCATGCGTTTACACGTTCGCTGCCATCTACGAGTATACTCGTAGTAAGTTGGCGTCATTTATTTGCCAACTACGAGTATACTCGTAGTTAGCGGGACTTTGATATTTGTCAACTACGAGAATACTCGTAGTAAGCCGGCGTCATGAGTTTACCAACTAACTTATTTCAAAGAATGTTTGTGCATGACTGGCTATTCACTTTTTTTTTCTTAGCTTCACATTCGATTTCAGAAAATATTACATTCAAGTTTATATTTTAAAAATCCAAGGAACCTAATTTAAATGCGTATAAAGACAGAAATAGCTTAAAACAGATAAAAGTAAAATATTGATAATACTTTAATTTTATTTCATGAAAATTAAAGTGTAAACCTATTCTTTTGAATGATTCATTCTGAAACTCATTCGCCAATACATAACGAAGGTCTATTTTTACAAACAGCACATTCATATCGTGTTTCTTCATATTTTATTTTAGAGCAGACTCGACATGGTTTTGTTGGGAATTTTTTCTTTTCATTTGGTGGTATTGAAGAAAAGTAGTGAAAGCTATTATTGGTGATTCGAGGCACAATTTTATTCAAACGTTCATTCAATAAATCCGTAACAATAATTCTCTAAACTTAAGCAAGGAAATTGTTTTATCTAGTCCATATTTGCTGTTTAGACAGTAAACATTGAGCAAAAAAGAGATGAAGTGCTACTTTTTTATACCATCTAGTTGTCTTTCTTAGGCAATCATAATATGATAACATTTGTTCCGCCCTATCTACTCCTGACATACATTGATTGTAATCTTTAATAATATTGGGTTTCATTTTCTTCTCTCCTCTCCTGTTTGTCACTTCAATCATTTGCAACGAATGCAAGTTGCTAATCATTAGCACGTCTCTTTTGTCTTTCCATTTAGCAACCACTACACCCTCTCTGCTTCTGCTTATAACGTCTCCCTGTTTCAGTTTTGCTTTTGTACATTCTTTCGGATTTGACTTTCGGTCAGTCCTTAAAGTTCCACAAATGTATGTTTTTTGATTTATCATGTGCTTTGTTAACTCAAAGGAATTGTAAAAGTTATCGGTGTACAGGTGATAACCTTTTCCCAAAAATTTTTCCATTAAGTCTAAAACAATAGCTCCCGTTTGATCAAACAAATGTTTACCAAGAGTTGTCTCGCCAAAGTAGATTTTTACTTTTAGTACTAAACCATCTGATTTGCAAAGCTATATAAGCTAATATAAAATTTGATACCATACTTATGTCTTTTATTTTTCACATACTGCCTGAATACAAGATATCCCTTCCAAAGTATCATTGACTCATCGATTGGTATATTTTTATTAGGACAGTAGATGTTATCCATTGTATTATTTAAGTGATCGAGAAGTCCAGTAACTTTACACAAGCGTCCACTACCTGAATCTTCATTGTTAATAAAATGCCAAAACCGTAACAATTTATTTCGTGGCATCATTCTAGAAAATAAGGAAACTCTATAGAGACTGTTCTTAGACCGATAGTGTTCTAAAGATGGCATTTTGACACATCCCATATAAAGAGGAACTCTTGATTTCCAATCTTTAAGACGTGAGCTTCTTCTGAGGGGACGCTGCTTATTTATTTCTTACGTTGCGCAGCGATTAGTTTCAACTACCATAGTATTTATAAGCTCTTCTGTAACAAAAAGTCTAAAGAAATCTAATGGTTTATAAATTACTTATCTATAAAGCACATTAATTAGTATACTGTTATAAAAAAGAAACTACTTATCTATAAAACACTTTAATTAGTATACTGTGTAAAAAAATTTGAAGTGCACACTAAAATGTTTTTCTGTATGTTAAAAAACATTTTGTAAACGTTGTGTAAATTAAATTTTTTTCACATTTCTAATAACATACAGTATAATGTAGTTATCAAATATATTTTAGCTTCTATTCTAAAAAACACAACAATTTAGAACTAAGAAAACAAAATATAAATACCTTTTTTACTCATGATAACTCCCAATGTGCATGTGCATGTGCAAAAAAATTAAAACACTATTTATGATAATATTGCATCAAATAAGCTACATTACTATACCTTTTCAAGATGTAATTGAGAACTTGAAAGTCGCAATTAAGAACAGTAAGATACATGTGAGAAATACAACATGTAATTAAGAAACACAAAATGTAAAAAAAATTTAAAATTTAATTGAGAAATCCAACATGTAAATAAGAAATCGCAATATGTAGTTGGAAAAAAAAAAGTTCTAGTTAAGAAATCGTAATATGGAAATGAGAATACATTATTTGTAATTGCAAATTCACAATGTAACTTAAAGGTCATTATAAAAAATCTTCTTGTACATGCATTTTAATAAGTTAATAATATCAAATTTAGCATTTGTATTCACCAGCAATACAGTAATACAGTAATGGAATTGAAAGGTCATTGTGTTATTTGTCAATACACTATAAACGGAAAGTCTGTTAATAAATTGAATCCGTGCATTTATTTAACTAAATTTGTTTACATCCACTTTTGGAACAACCAGAACTACCTTGTCCAATTTGTAGACATGAAATACATGCAACAAAGTTGAAAGAAAACATGTTTTATCTTCATCGAATGAGTTATTGAATGTGCTGAGCGAAATGACGACTCAATCGTCATTTTGCGACTCTGCACAGTGGGCCGGATATTAGACATATGGTACAAATTATTTTGATCTTTTTTTTTTTACTAAAACTCATTATATGTCCAAAGAATCCCTTTTTATGAAGATATACTTACTTTTACTATAAATTTTAGTTAAATAGTTGCCAATACTAAAAATTATTTAACAAACTTTATAAAACATTAAAAACGCGGATTTAAATTTTTTGAATTTCAAATCATATAACTTCTTAAAATCGTGGAACTGAATAACAAACTCTTCTCGTGGAATAAACTTAAAATAAAAATCAATGCAACAAAATTTAAAAATAAAAATGCGCACTTCGGAAAAAATGAAAATTTATTACTAGATTTGAAACTCTATTATCGATATAAATATATAATAGATTTGAAATATATAAATAAATATATAGGAATAAATAAAAAGTATAAATAAGAATATGAATTTCAAACTATATTATTTATATTATTACATGTTCACGACGTTTTGAATAAGTCTGTAGATTATTTATCATCTCTATATACATTAATGTATTATTTTTATTTTAAATATATTGGCCGCAGATTCTGGGTGAATAATATTACAACGTTTTTATTATTATATAGTCTACTGAGTTCTAAAAGTGCTATTCTAATCATCAACAGGCACTCTTCATTCGTCACTATTTTAACTTACCTGTTTGTAAACACTATATCCTGTAGCATCATCAAAATCAGCCTTTCATATAAACGTTAGTTAAGTTAATTCCTTAGCATTGTGATTTGCACAGTAGTTCGTATATCACATAGCTTTTTAAGAGTGTGTTTTAGAAGATCTTTTAGCGATGCTTTTACTGACTAGCCATCTATTTGAATGTTCTTGGGATAGCATTTAGCTTTTGAAGATCCTATACCATTATATAAAGGATATGTGGAGGTTTTTTTTTTCAGCAACATTTCTTAGATGCTGGTATGTTGATTTTGATATAACACCATTGATAGTTAATGATAAAGTTTCATCAGGTGAATATATCTAGGCAGGTTTAATGGGGGTTTTATTTCAAATTTCAGAATTTTTTGTGTCAGTTTCGTACTTAAACTCACTTCTTAGTTTCAATTTTATTGTATGAAATAATTTATGGCTGAATAAAATATTAATAACATTATTAGGCTTATTCTTTTTGTTCTGTTACAAGCTTTTTTAAAAGAGACACATGGTTTCCAAACCTCATTAACTGACGATGTAGCATTTAATTTACCGTAAGCGTATTGAAAATCTTGACCAATTTTCATTCCTTCTCTCAAAATGAGCATTATCATTGTTTGCAGCTATTAACTTTTTACATTATAAGTCTATGAAGTTTTTTACTCAGAATCCTCTAGTTTAATATCTGCAGAAACTAGAACAGTTAATATCAATGAAAAGAATGGTATATCATTAGGAACTAGTTTATTTTGTTGTAAAAGTCCGTAAATGTCACCAATTTTTATTTTATTACTAAAAAAAAAAAAAAAAAAAAAAAAAATTGTTAGGTAAACAGTGCAATTTGTATTGAATTAAATAACAAACAAAATAACATGTATTTTTGTTTACTAGAAATAAAAATTGATTTCAAGCAAATAACATAAGTTACAAGTCATTGTTTTAAAATATTAAAGAAACCCGAAAAGGGGAAGTTAGGGGCAATGTATTTAGTTTAAATAGGTTGTATAAATATTACATTTACTAGTTCATGTATTTATTATAGGTTCTCGTAGGTTCCCTAAATTGTATGACACTTTTTGTACAAAATAAAAGTAATAAATGTTAAAAATTCATCTCGTTATTTTAAAGCCAGATTATAAGTAGCAACCAGACAATCTCTAATGGCCTTATTATAAAAGGACAAAAATAGACTTCGACAAAGCACTAATTGCAACAATTTTAATTACAACTATCAAAAATGAATTGTCTATAAAAAATGTTTGTCTTTCTAGACAATCATTTTAAAAACGGACACTAAATAAACAATCTCGATTTTTTAATGAGGTATAGAAGATCTATTTAATATATAATTTGGACTTATAACGAGTAATTAAATTTTCACTGCAGCATCGTTTCAAAAACTGAAAACGAGCACAAAATCAAAAATACAATTTTTCTAACAGAAGTTCATTTTTTAATTTTTTGTCCAGCGTGTGCTGTTGATTAAAAAGTTAATGTCTATTTAAAAACCTCAAAATGGACTATTTTGTGCTCAATTGAAGTTCATTAATTACTCAGTTCAGTTGTTTTTCAATTCTCAGTGAATGTGCGTGAAAATTTATTTTTAAAATGCCCTCTCCAGTTTGGGATTACTTCAAAAAAGTTGAAGGTAAGTTTATCATTTAAAAAATTTTCCTTAGTCACTAAAATCTTTATCACCTTCAATAAAATTATTTTAAAAATATGTGATCAAGGAGTTGTCCTTTATAAAATGTGGATTAGTAAGTAGAAGATTCCAATAGGTGTTAAAATTTATTTAGGTTTGTGAATAAAACAATAGTGAAAAAGAAAAATGTTTTTTACTTTCATTTTATTGATGAATATGTACGCAAGTTTTAAACAATAATTAATCATGGGCAATGATCGTCATTTGGAGTTTTGATGTCATTTCAATATTTTTTTAATATTATAAATTTACTACATAACAATCTTCAAATAATACGGTAATGAAAGATCAAAATGATATTTAGCTTATCAAAGTGCCAAACGCAGGCTATTATTGAAGAGTTTTATTTTTAAAGAGGATTCGTATCCCTAAATGTGCAAACTTTACCTGCCACACAAATCTAAAATATTTTTATGATTTTTCTTTAAGGGAATGACCCACAGTGCCTGCTCTGTGAAAAAAGTGTTAAAATTAAGAACTGCAATACTACCAACATCAAAAATCATCTGAAATCCAAACATAATAATAAATATCTTGATCTGATTGGGAAATTTAAAGAGAGAAAAGATGAAAAGGCAGCCAGAGAAGCCCTGATTACTTCGCTTAAAACTGATTTAAAGCAAGTGTCTAAATATCCTGTTAAAAGTGCAAAACAGTTGGAGTTTGACATGGAAATCACAGTATGGCTTGTTTGTGATGGCTATCCCTTTGGAGCTGTGGGCACTCCTGCCTATAAAATGGTGATGACGTACTTAGCACCAAAAGCAAATTTGAAGCACTCTACAACCTTTGCAAAATATAAAGTGCCCTTGCTTTACCTGACACTTGAAAATGCATTACAAAAAAAACTGGAACAGACCTGAAAGATTGCAAAATGGCCACCTTGACTATGGATCATTGGTCCTCAGTGACAACAGATTCCTATCTTGGTGTAACCTTGCATTACATGGACAAAAACTTCAAGTAAGTTGAAAAGCATTTTTGTTTTGTTAGTTTTTAATGAATGGTCGAGTTTGGATGGACTGGGACTCGAACTCGGGTGCGCTCGCACCAGAGCCAGTATTGCTTATTAAATAGAATTCATCTTGTAGTTATGTCCGAGTTTTTACTTTTTTTTGTTTTTGGTCCGCAAAATTCGTTCTTACTGAGTTATTTTGGTCCTTAAATAATTTTTATATCGATGTTTATTTTATATTACAGATTGAACAAGATAGTCTATGAACGGAAACTTTTTCCTGAGGACCATACTGGTGACAATATTGCCACAACAGTTGATGCTATCATTGAAAAACACAAAGAACTACAAGATATCACAATAACTGCTGTTGTTGATCATGCAAGTAATATGGCAGTTGGCCTAAGGAAAAGCAAATATGTGGAGTCTCTTAAAGATGGAATGTTTGGATCACAAGCTCAACACATGCCTGAGGAAATCTATTGTTAAAGATCCTGTTTTGGAAAAAGCTTTTGACAAAGCCAGAAATTTGGCATCAAACATGCATCAATCAGGAAAGAAAAACAAAAAGCTGAGAAGAGCTTGCAGGCTAAGCGATGTAAGAGCCATTAAAATTCCAACTCTCAGCCTAACTCGGTGGAATGGTCACCAGAAAATTCTTGATGCTATTATAAGGATGAGAGTTCCTTTACTGAAGCTCAGCTCTGAAAACAAAGACTTTGGAAAAATTGTCCCCAGCCTTGAGGAAATGGATTTGTTTGAGGAGCTCCTACCATTCTTAACAGAAGTAAAACAACTCAGTGAATTGTTTTCAAATGACAGTGAGCCTAGGATGGACCAAGCTTTGGTCAGAGTTTTCTGTCTGTTAGCATGTGGTGAGAAGATGTGCACCTCATCACAAAGCAGCAACACTGCTAAAGCTTTCTTTACTGAGTTTCTAAAAAACCTGCATGAAAAATTTCCTCAAAGAGGGGTTGGAATTTTCCCTATGGCTGTTGGAAATTTACTGCACCCATACTTCAAGGGTCATCTGCTTGGACCAGAGATTCACAATGTAGTTCGAACCTTGGTGTCAAGCCACAAAACTACAGCTCAATTTCAATCACAATCAATGGATACTGACTCGTCTGAGAGCCTGCTTGCCGAACCACCTTCACCAGTTTCACAACCAGAGCCAAGGGATGGTATGATGGCTGCATATGACTTAATGATCAATGAGATAAATAATCTAGATGGATTTGTGCAGGATCGTCATTCCAGTGGTATTCCTCCACTACAAGAAGAATTCAACACTTTCCTCTCCATGCCTAGGCCTGATTCTTCAGTTCCACCTCTGAAGTGGTGGATGATCAATGCCCCAAAACTACCATTGTTAACAGAGCTCCTAAGAGGGTATTTAGGCATGCCAGTGTCTTCAGCTTCATCTGAAAGAGCCTTCTCTCAAGCAGGGCAAGTTATTACAGACGAAAGGTACAATTTGTCTCCTGATCTTGCCAGCAAATGCATTTTTGTAAAAACTAACTTCTCAACTCTGGTCCCCTAAGTGGAAAAATGGTTTTTTAGTAAAAGTGACATGAATGAGAAGGATGAAACCTCAGATGAAGAAGCTGAATCTCCTTCATTTTTTGAAGCAACACCTGGTCTGGAGGGACTTATTCACAGGAAGCCCTTGGCAGGCCTGCAGGAAAAGAATCTAATCAATCCTGATTTTCTTAACATTCTATCATCAGACTGTGAATCTGACTATGATTGGATCTAAATTTTGGAAAATCAACTATTTGTGTAAACATTATTGTCATATTCCGTTTTTTTTATTTTTAAATTTGTCACCATAAAAGTCATTTTTACCATGAAATAAAATTCAAATATAATGTATCGTATATTTTCTTTTTTGTTTCTAAGGGATTTTTTGGGTAATTTAGATTTTATTGGCAAAAATCAATATTTCTGGTTTTATGAAATCAAGTAAATTTAGACAAAATCATAGACACCAAATAGACAAAAAATTATGCTTTGTAGACTTATGAAGTGAAAATTATTTTTTAACTGAGCAATCTTAGGACACCATCAAAAATTTGATAGACACAATAAGGACAAAAAATTAAACATTTGTTGTGTCCATTACAACATACAGAATTGTCTATGTCTGTGTTGTAAGTCTATCCATAGACTAGTCTGGTTACTAATTATAAGTGTATTTTAAAGACTGATCTTTACTTTAGATTTTTTTTCGAAAAGCTTTACGGTTAAATATTTTAAATATATAAGCTAATTCCGTACGCTTATAAAATTTTAAAAGTTACTGTTTATCATAGCTACGTATAAAAAAAAAAAAATTTCACGCTTTTTTTTATAAAAAAAACGTTTTTCATTATACATGACACCGCAACTAATTTTTGTGGCTTTAAAAGAGACTATTATACTCAAAACAATTTTCAAAACTTTAAATTAGAGTATTACAAATATGTTTTAATATATGGTTTTAAAAATAATAAACATTTATTTTTAAGGTTTTGTCCACCACCTGGTCCACTGTGCTCTGGTGCAAACTTTAGGTGTCAAATACAAGACAGCATACAATTGGGTCCTTAGCGGAAATTTAAATTTCCTTGGAAGATATGAAGTTACCGCCAACCAAAAATCCCTTTTTCATCACCTTTTTATTTTATTGATAATATATTATTATTTATTGAAAACCAACCCATATGGGCACCTTGGCCAAATTAGGATCAAACCTAATATTACAAGTTAAACTAAAGCAACAAAATTAAAAATACAAATAACTTCTTTCTGATAATCTATATTATAAACATTTCTCAGTTACAACTTTTATCTTCTCAATTACATCTTATGATTCTTTATTTACAACTTTCATGTTCTAAATTACATCTTACGTTTCTTAATTACAACTTTCAAGTTCTCAATTACATCTTGATAAGGTGTAGGGACCGCAATGAGTTATACTCATTACTATGTTACGAGTAAACTCGTATTTCGGCACTGGAGAAAAAAATTTCTTCTACATTGCCAACGTACGAGTATACTCGTAGTGCTTATTTTTTGTCAGTTATATTCAGAATAAAAAGTACCATAGAATTATTTTAGATTAAAAATATTTTATTTATTTAAATGTTGATATCTAGCCTTGGCAATGAGAATGGAACCGCAAAAAACAGACTCGGCAAAAATTAATCATTGCAGACATTATGGCTCGGCAAAGAAACAAAGCATAGTTTAAAACAGCTCGGCAGCGAACGTGTTAAGTTCTTGAGGAGACAAAGGGTGATGTGTCCTAATTATTTAAAGTTCTTAATTGATAATATGAAATTCAATAACAGGAAACATTACAAAATCCAATTATAATTAAATCCAAACTTCATTATTAACAAATTTAATTCAACTCTTTGTTTAGCTCAAGATAGTTCTGCGTATCGGTTATTATCGGTATTCTGCGGTTTATTAAAAAAGCTAGATTATTTCAATTCCTATAATTTGGTTGTGTGTTCTGATCATATTAAGGCCGTTTTCCGCAAGACAAAATATTCGCGCGAAACGAATTTTTTTGTCAATAAGCATGCGTAGATAAACATCTCTGGCAATTATGCTAATGCAGCATTTCGCTGCATCGAAAAAAAAGTCGGTTTCGTTTTAGCCTTTTGTAAATCGCTATAAGCGAAAACCATTCAAACTTTGACTATTATATTACGTTATGTCAACAGTAAAAAAAGCGAAAGCACGTTGTTTTTAAAGTGGTAAAGAAAACAAAATTCTTAACCTGGCGTACTTATTAATTTTCTATGAACTCACTCTGAACATTGACAAGCGTTAGTAAATTCATCAAATAAGGAGCAAAACTTAAATTGATTCTCGATTTAAGTCTTGTAAATTTGCACACTGTCAATTCCCAAAGTTACACTTCATGAGAATGTTTATCTTCAAGTGGCCACACGAAAATAAACCTTTTTGCGAAAACCCTACATGGAGTAAAATCTGCTGTTCGTTCTTGCAGTAACAGTTTTTAACACAAATATTCATGTTAGAGTTTATCATTTATTTTCTTATAAAAAACATTATATTAAACTACTATATTACAAAATGATATCACATCTTACATACAAAGACAGAAATGTTAAAACTGATGCATGGAAAGAAATTTCCACATGCTTCAAAGTAGAAAGTATGCTAAAAAATTATTAATTGGTTTTTGTTAAACTTACAGCGTAAACTTATTGCTGCCATTTTTCTTGTTGGCAATGAAAAAAAAGTAGCGCAAAGGAAAGTGCAACTTAAAACAGCGCGCCGTTTCGTCAAAGCAAAAAAGTTCGCTTCGCGCGAAATTTTCGTCTTGTGGAAAACGACCTTTAGGGTCAAGTTCCCAATACACGGTAGTTTCGCAATGGACATTTATTATGCGCAAGCGCATTACGTAAAAATAAATTGTGCATTTAAAACTGTTTTTCCACTAGCCTCGAAAACGGAGAATTTAGAGGTATTTTCAATCTTTCATATATAGGATACAAAAATATTAAATCTCACTAATAAATTTTTTTTATTATTAACTTACGTTTTTGTAATTGGAAAAAATCAAAAGTAACAAAAATATGTCGCGTCTGAAGCTTTAATTCACCTGTAAAGTTGACCGAGATTTCATCGCGGAATTTACTAGCATTTTTATTCCTTAAGAAAACCTACGAAGATCGATTTTTGAAATATAGTATTACATATCATTGAAAAGAATAAAAGTTAAGCTATAATATCTAACACAGTATTTTTACCAGTCATTTTTTTACATGAAGATGTGCAGCTAAAAAATTTGGATAATATTTTGATATTTTTTTACTAATCGTAAAACAATATGGCTGACTTATTTCGACAACATGTTAAAGTAACTTTATACAAACATATTAAATATATATATTTGACATAAACTATACAATTTTATTAAGCAAAATCATTTTACTATACATAAAATATAAAATTTATTATGCAGTTTTCTTTCTTCGAGGAATGATGGGCGGTTTTAATGACTTTGCCATTATGCTATTTCATATGAAATGGACTCTCATTATACTTTCTAATTTTCGTATACCAGACATGCTCGAGTATAGTCTTTCGATATTATTAAACTCTGCATGAACACTCTCACCACCTTGCTCCCCATATAATCCAAGACCTACTCCCCATGTGCTTAAAAATACTCCCATGAGGTTCTCTAACATATACATTTTGGGAGTTATTGATTCTTCTGGCCCAGTGCTTCAAAAAAACTTCTTAATTCACATACTGCTGTTTCTACCAAAAAAAAACCTAACTAGTAAATGTAAATAAATAATTGAAAAATTTGTCTTTAAACAATATTTATTAAATATTTCTTATAATAATCGATAAACTTACCAAAACGCTTGATTTTTTCTTCGGTGAATAAATGACATGAGTTCATTTCATTGTCACACTTAAAATAGCTGTTAAACAAAATATTGAATTTTCGTTGTATGTTAATCACCTCCACATGAATTGGATGTTCTTGATATTTTATATGATTGAAAACTACTTAGGGAATCGAGTCACATAACTTTTTATATGTTATCAACCTAAAAAATAAAACAAAAATCATTTAACACATTTGTATAAAAGTTTTTATTATATGCATATGCTTTATATGCATAAATACGTATATGCGTTGCAATATACTTGATTAGGAATGTTGATTGGAAATGATAATTTAGTGCAGAGATTGTAAAAACCTGCATAACATAAAAAAGAAATTTTAACAGATTTTATTTCATGAAAATTTTATTACAGATTTATATTTTCATATTGTACCTTCAACATTTTATGAACATGATTTCCAGTGAATGAGCAACTATGGTATGCTTGTCGTTGCACTCCACAGGACTTTAAAACAGAGTCAATTCTTATTATTTTTGGCCAATTCCTTCTAATAATTCAACTTTACAACATTCTACAACTTGTGCCTCCTTAAAAATTAAATATAATTATTGTACAAAAAATCCATATAATACACTCCGTAAAATAATAAAAACAATGCTCTAAAAATAAATCATTATTTCTAGTACTATTTAATAGATATCTTTTTTATTCTCTTTGATTTTAACAGTGCAATTCTCTTTGTGTACATTAACTGCAAGTAATCTGAATTTTCAGGGTTACAAAGTACATCAATGACACTTGTATCTTGAATAAGAAGAATTTTGTTATTTATATCATCAATGGGATATTTTAACTGGCATATCTCTACCTGCTTTTCAACATATTTGTCAAATTCACTCAAGTTAAGGTGTTTATCATTTATTGCGAGAAATCCAGCTAGTTTGATATCAAGGAGATGACATTCAGGTTCTAACATGTCAAAGAATTTTAGAAATATTCGCAATGAGATGTGAAGAGCTGGTATTGCTATCTGTAAAATGATTTATAACAATCCCATAATAGTAGTGTGTGTTATTAAATATATATATATAAATATATATATATAAATATATATATATATATATATATATATATATATATATATATACACATACATATATATATATATATATATATATATATATATATATATATATATATATATATATATATATATATATATATATATATATATATATATATATATATATATATATATATATTATATGCATTAAAAGTTCGGCAACAATTTATACACATCTGTTCAATTGGTATATCAAACAATGGCTCATCAATTACATTATTGAATTTCTTTGCATTTTTAATGTTGCCTCTTTATTTGCATTTTTAATGTTGCCTCTTATTACAAATAAGTTATTTAATTTTTATAATTTTTGCAATTTCATTTTTGTAATTTAATTTAGAATACAAGATTAGTCAATACAAAACTTAAGACTGACTTGTTGCTCCTGTGATTCCATAGATAGCACACAGAAATACATAATCACCAAATATAAACACACACCAACTCTTTTCCCTATAATTACAATTTATTAAAGTTGATTAAAAATGTTTTTTATTTCAAACAATTTTTTAATAAATCAAAGAGCAAATAAATTTTGGAAATATTTTATTATTTGAAGTTGTCTTATTTCATGTATGTGCCTTGAGAGTCCAATTTTAAGGTTTGCTCTATAGTCTTTGGCCTCAAATATATTGAAAACTGTTGTATTATTCTTTGAATTAGGTTTAGAAACATTAGCTATCTGATAGCTCATTTTAAATGAACCACCTCCGTGGTCCCCACCAACCTTTACATGTATTTCACTAGGATTTATCTTTTTATATGTTAGTTGTTTATATCTACAATAATAAAAAATAAATTATTTATTTATAAAACAAAGAATAGAATTTATACAAATTATTTAAAGAAAACTTCAATATATCTTGAACTTACCTTTCTAATTCATCCAGCACTAGTCAAATGTAGTAAGTTTAGGTTGAAAATTTGATTACTTCAAAAATTTTAGTTTCCTGATATTAAAGAATGGTAAACTGACTGATCTATGAAGAGAACGAATTATTTGGCGTACATCCTGACTAGAAAAACAACTTTTAGGGAATTGAGGCAAATTTCCCCCCTCCCAAAGGAAAATTGTGACATACAATTTTTTTATAATTTTTTTTTCAACTTTTTTAAACAGTAAGAAAATTAATTAATAGAATTTGTAGAAAAGATATTTTGGTCCTTATGAAAATGTTTTTGATTAAGTTTAGATATTATAAGAAGTTTGATAATTTATAATATTTTTATTTCTAACTTCAAAATATTTTGTATTAGTATTTTATATATATATATATATATATATATATATATATATATATATATATATATATATATATATATATATATACATATTCACTTACATATCACTAGCATAATTAATATAAGTGACATGCCTTATAAACATAGAGATCATTTATCATTTCTCAAGATTATTTGTGCTTGTTGTGGCAAAAAAAATTTAAAATGTTCTATGTTGGAACCTGGAACTCAGTTCCTAAATCTGGTTCAAATGTATGAAAATAGTAACTACAATCCAGATCTACTTTCTAGCCCAACAGGTTTATGTTCAAGCTGCAAGGTTTACTTATACTCTGCCAAAAAAGGAGAGTCATTATCTATTGTAACTTTAGAAAATTGGTTGCTCACGTCTGAGAGAATTAGATTACTTCCAAGATTTAAAGGTAAATATGTATTCCATATTTCTCTGAAATATATATATATATATATATATATATATATATATATATATATATATATATATATATATATATATATATATATATATATATATATATACAGTCGTATGACAATTTATTATGGCCACCCAATAAATTTTAACATACCTTGCTTATCTTTTGTTTTCTTGGCATTATAGTTCAAAATTATATAATTTAATTTATTTGGATGCATACAATATAGTTATACGTTGACAAAATTATTTAAAATTTTATGCTGGCGTAAACACTGTCATTTTTGATAGCCATTTTGTGTGACGCCATCTTGAGACTTCTATTCTTACAGTGCACGTGGTGAATACTCTCTGTTAGTTTTGGTATATTTTTCAAAGTTATCATTAAAGTAAGCACTCAAATCGACTAATATTACTTTAAGAATATTACATTACATAAATTAACATAAAAATATTTTTATTTCACTCAGTATTTTGTGATTAAAATTATTTTAAGTAATAATAGAAATTTTCGTACTAAAATTGGTTATTTTTTTAGAAATGGGCAAAAAAAAAGGACTTATCTCTAGAAAAAAAAAGTGAAATCCAAGCACTTCTTACAAATACTGGTTTTTCCCGAAGAGGAATCGCCAGAAGATGTAATGTTTCTAGAGTGTCAGTGCAGAATATCCAAAAAAAAATTGTCAACATGGAAAACCTGACTCCAAAAAGGACTGGGAACTGTGGTAAAAAAAGAATTCTTACTCCACGAGGTGAAAGAATTCTTACCAAAATAGATTTGGAAGATAGGCTAGCATCAAATGATGATATCACTGAGAAGTTGGAGAGCTCTGGTATTAAGATGTCCAAGAAAACGGTTCAGCGTCGTCTACACGATCTTGGCTACAGCTCAAGACGTCCGGCCAAAATTAACGCCAAAAATGATGGAGAAGCAATTAGAATGGGCAAAAAAATATAGAAATTGGACTGAAGACGATTGGAAAACGGTATAACAGATTATTTTATTAAATAATACTTTAAATTTTTTAGATAATCCATGCATTGTGGTCAATGAACCATCATATAATATTTTTAGGTTTGCTTTAGTGATGAGAGCACGTTCCAAGTCTTATCAAAAAAAGCACAATACGTGAAAAGGAAGGTTGGAGAGAAATATTTAAGTAGCTGTATTATTCAAACCGTCAAACATCCAACCTCGGTGATGATTTGGTCGGTCATTTGTGGGAAAGGAATGGGAAGGCAGTACATTGTTCAAGGGATAATGAACCAGGTGCAGTATAAAAATGTCCTGGAACAAAGATTGTTACCTCAATTGACGGAATGGTTTGGTCCAGAGGAAAACAAAACATTCATGCAAGATGGAGCACCATACCATACGGCTAAGTCTATCAAAATCTTTTTGAAAGATAAAAATATTCCTTTGTTGGACTGGCCGGGAAATTCGCCGGATCTCAATCCTATAGAGAATGTTTGGGAGCTATTAAAAAAGGAGGTGGCCAAGGAAAATATTACAAACAAGGTGGTTCTAATAGAAAGTATTATCAACATTGGAACCACAATGCAAGATTGCAGGAAATGGCAGAAAACTGCATAAAAAGCATGCCTAAAAGGGTACAGGCAGTAATCGATGCAAAAAAAAAGGGGGGGGGGGTTACAAAATATTGATTGTAACTAAGATATTATATGAATATTTTTTATTAAAGTGTATTTATTCTTATAAAATGGTAATTTTTTATTAACACACAACCTGATTTTTTATTAGAATACGTCTTTGGTAGATAAAATTGTAAAAACTGATGGAAAATCACAATTTTTCTAGAGTTTCTATAAAAATTGTAGGTGGCCATAATAAATTGTCAGACGACTGTATATATATATATATATATATATATGTATATATATATATATATATATATATATATATATATATATATATATATATATTTATAGGTGATGCAGAGTCAACCTGCGATTGTCCACTATATGTTATGTCCAGAGATAAATCCAAAGAGGTAAACCTTAAGGTAATGTATAACTTTTAATGTAAACATAGTAACAAACGTTTGAAAATCAACTTTCATAAAATATAAGTTGTAATTTACTTATTCAATTTGAAAATTGATTGAGTTACCATTAATAATAACTTATAAAGTATAAAAAATTATTTCTTAGGATGTTTTAAGTGTTTATTTAAATGAACCTGAGATATCAAATAAAGTTATAAAAAAATTTGCTTTAACTGTTATCAAAGAATTGGAGTTGGAATTTAACTGTTATCAAAGAGTTGGAGTTGGAATTCAACATTCCTGTAGTAAGAAAGATACTGTGGAGAACATAAGAATGCTGATGATCTCAAAAGGTATTAGAATAAATAAATTATAGTCTGTATAACAGTTCTTATTAAATCTTATTACAAGTTTTAAATGTTAAATTTTAGGTTTAAAAACAGTAGAACAAGTCCTCTCCAATTCTATAAACGAAATCCAACAAGTTCAAAACATTCAATTGGGGGAAACTATAAAATTGTAGACAGGTGGGACTCCGTTAAGTTTACAGATAGGAAAGAAGAGGACAATGAAAACAATATCAAGTCAAACTTTCTATAGTATAAAAAGAAAGCACGATCTATCAGATTCTACAATAAACTCAATTGCAATGGATTGCAGAAAAGATTTGGGTAGATTGGGAGTGGAAGCTAACACTTCAAAGAAAATAAAGATATGGTCATCTAGTCTTGATGATTATTACGCAGTAGAAAAAGTGGAGTTTACAGCTAAGAAAAAAGTTGGTAATAAAAAAATCCTACATACTGTAATTAAAGATTTTGTGTATGTGAAAGATTCCAAATCACTTGTTGAACATATTTGCACTGTTAGGGGACTAGAAGTAGATAAAGCTATTATTCGTGTTGGAATAGATGGTGGTCAAGGATCCTTAAAATTTGTTATGAATGTTTTTAATATAGAAACAGATATTGACTGTCGAGAAAACAAAAATACTGGTGTTAAGAAAGTTCTGGTATTGGCATTTGCCAAAAATCTTACTGAAAATCATGCGAACCATCAGATAATTATCGAGAAAATAATGCTCAACAGACTTAAGTTCTACTAAGCAGCAGATCTTAAACTGCGAAATATAATTTTAGGCTTATCAGGACATGGAGGAAAACACTCTTGTTTATATTGCAATGGTGAAAAGTCAAATCTGGGAGAACTGAGAACTTTCAATAAGTTAAAGTTGCTGTATACAAGCTTTGCTGAAAATGAATCTAAGAAATGTTCTATGCAAATCTACAAAAATGTTATTTATCCATGTCTGCTTGATGTAGCTGGAAATACATATGTACTTGATGTAGTTCCTCCACCAGAACTTCATTTGCTGATGAAGATTGTTACAGATATTTCTGTTTTATGTAAAGAACCTGAAATTGCTGTATGGCTAAGTAACCATGGGATAATTTGGCATGGATATAATGGAGGTGGGTTGGATGGTAGAAATGCTAACAAAATTCGGAAGCTTCTGCCTGATTTGGAACAACCTATTTTTGACCATTATCCTTCTTATAATCCAGTTGTTGAGCTGTTAAAATCATTTTCTATAGGTAATTTATACACACATCTCACACACACACACACACACACACACACACACACACACACACACACACACACACACACATTTGTGTATGAACTATTTTTTCAATTTAAAACATAACTTTAAATTATATGGTTAAATTTCAACATTAACCATGACATTTTAGTTGTCGATAAGTGCTTTGGTATGAAACTTCATGAGGGTTACGCAGATGCCATTGCAATTTATGTTAAGAAGTTAAAGGTAAATTAAAATTTGAAAATAATTTTTAAAAAAAGTTTGAAAAAAGAAATTTTAGGAAAGTAATTATTGAATATGATGTAGAAATAAACATGGAAACAATTCTTATTTATAAATATTAAGTCATAGGCATACTAGCTATTTATTTTTTACTTTTGATTTAGGAAACTGAACTTTATGTTAAAATCAACTTTAACCACAATCTCTCAATGGGGTGGAAAGGTCATATTATTGAACACCACCTCATTAATTCCTTAAACAATATTAGAATGCCATTAGGCATATTTGCTGAGCAATGTTCTGAATCTGTTGATCACAACATGCTGAAAACTCTGAGTAGATTCGCAACATCTGAATCCAGATCAAACCATGGAGAACTACTGAGAAGAGCAGTGATTGAATACTCAAGCAATAGAGTTTAGATGATTTCATATAAATCAATCATTGGAAAGTCTGTGAAATAGTCTGTGAAAAACTTGTAAAATCCATAAGTTTATTGGATTTCCCTATTATAATACGATTACTTATCTTTTATATAAAATTGTATGTCTTGTAAATGATACTTTTTGTATTATATTCTGTATAATATTTGTTATTTTAATACTTAATAAATTCATTTATAAATCATGTTGCTTTATCTATAAGTTTATCCTTAAGCCTAGTTTTGTTTGAGTTTGATTCTCAATTTTTCATG
The DNA here is from genome assembly GCF_038396675.1 of Hydra vulgaris. Lineage (NCBI taxonomy): Eukaryota > Metazoa > Cnidaria > Hydrozoa > Anthoathecata > Hydridae > Hydra > Hydra vulgaris. The sequence goes on along the minus strand of NC_088928.1, from coordinate 9,931,989 downwards.
GACTTTCTTATTTTAATATATTCTAGTTATATTTTATTATGTCTTAGATATTATAACTGTATTATATTATACATATTTGTTATTTTAATACTCTATAAATCTATTTAAAAATCATTTAGATTTGCAATTTAGGACTTTTTTTATATTTTAACAAGTAAAAAATATAATAATTTTAAAATATTCCCCAAAAATATTTTTAAAAATTTGGGGAGGGGGAAAATTTGCCTAAATACCTTAAAAAGTTGATTTTTTTGTTAGGATGTATGCCAAACAATTTGTTCTCTTCATAGATCAGTCAGTTTACCATTCCTTAATATCATGAAACTAAAATTTTTGAAGTAATCAAATTTTCAACCTAAACCTACTACATTTGACTAGTGCCAGTAACTTGATTAAATGCAATGGTAAATCATTAATATATGCTGTAGGAGTATCTTTTATTTCAAAAGTTCCTTTTTTATTTTTGAATTCAAACAGAAATTCTTTGTTTTCAACAATCAAATCATCACCTGACCAATATTTTGAAACTTTTTGCTGATTAGAAAGTGATCTGAAATAAAGATAAATATAAATAAACATATATGTGCATGTGCAGGACCGGATTAACATCCTCAGGTCTCGAAGTTCTTACCTAATCATTTTTTTCATCTTTTCCCAAGGTAAACCACAATCTGCCGTTAGCGATACAATATCCTCTGACCCTATCTGAACTTGGGGGATGTTTGCTTTTTTCAGTATATTAATTTTATCATTTTCATTAAAAGAATAGGGCGTAAGTGCTGCTTGATTTATTTTTGCTTTTTTTGCTGGTCCTGCATTTTCAATAAGTGATTGTTGTATTTGATTTTGATGCCTTCTAATAGTTTTCTGGATTAAACTATTGGTCTTTAATAGACTATCACTTTAAACTGTATAGTCTATTAAAGACCAATTATTTAACTATAAAATATTCTTTAAACTATTATTTGTTAATATTGAATATTTTAATTTAAAAATAAATATAGCTTACTCGTAGACCACCTGAAGGAAGTTCAAAGGAATATGATTTGTTTTTTGCCATTTTCAATTTTGCTAAGTGAGCAAATGCATTGTCTAACTCTTTTGGAATTTCACAATTCTCATTTATTTTATATATCTCTGTAACTGTCAATGAAGAGCTAGACGATGCGGAACTATATTGTGATTTGTTTCTAATTCTGCATGTTTGTTCATGTTCTTCTTTATAGCTTATATTTTTTGCAGTAAATTTTTTGGTGCATGTATTATTACAACACTTTATAACTAAATTCTTAAGTATAGCTTGGATTGGCGTAGCTTTCAAGATACTACCAAGAGTTATATTAGAGCAACATATTGTGCATTTAGTTTCTGTCTCTAATTTTCCAATTATGTTTGGAAAAATGCATGTTGCACAAAACAAATGTTGACAATTATTAAGTAATACAGGTTTATGTAACAATCTTTTACAAATGTTGCATACACATCATTTAATGGTGATCTTCCACACTGCTTTTTTTTCTTCCTACCAGATTTTTTCAAAAAACATATGCATCTTTCAATGAAACAAGTTTGTGGCCATTGACTTAAACTGAAATTAGAGGTTGTTTCTCGCTGTTCTATATTTCTCAAGTTTGTGTAACATTTAATGCAAATTTTAGGTGGGTGGGTGTCCATTCTGTCTTCTTCTAGCTCAGTGAAAAATGCCCGATCAATTCTAATCTTTGTATTTTTTGTGTTAATTGGGTCATTGCCGATATAGTTTCCACATAGTCTGCACAGTTTTATAAGAATTTAGATGATAGTTTTAGAAACCGTTTAGTTCTTGCTTTCAAAAATTGAATTAAAAAAGTTAAAGAGTTTAGAACAACATAAATAAAACATAAAATTTAAAAAATAATACTTTTTATTACAGCTCTTGAAAGTTTGGTAAAAAGCAATCGAATCAAACTTTTTTTTAACTATCTATAATATTTTGTAACTTGTCTATTTTATAAAACTTTACAACACTAAGAAAAACAAAATACAATTGTTTAAAAACGTGTTCCAATTTTCTGTATCTAAAAGTACAAATCAAAATTATTGTGAATATCAAGATAAAAACAGAAAAACTCCGGAGACGCATGCGCACTATAAATGTCTGGTATCGAAATTAAACGACCGTGAATAATTCGATCTCATACTAATTTTAAGTTATCTTTAAAAAATTTCTTTTCCCGCCGAAATAACTAAGTTTATTATTATTTTATTTTGTAGAAGTTTGCGTAAAGTTTGTTATTATTTGCACTGTTATTGCAAATTATTTTTGTTGTTCGCTGTTTTTATTAAGGTCCTATTCTATAAAAATCGAAAAAAGTTGATTTTTCAAAAGTTACATATTCTTGAAACCCAAACATTCTTTATTCTAAATATATAGAGATTATTATAGCAAATGATTTTAAAAATGCTTTAAAATAGCAAGTTTTGTAATGAAGTTAAAAATGTTCCATAACAACGCCCTTAGCAACAGGCTGTTTATATTTAAAAAAAAATAGATGTTTTAAAGTGTTGCGCCATATACTCTTGATTTGGATTTAGTTTTTGACAATGCTGCCAGTAACTTTTCATGTTTATTTTCCTGAAATAGCAATAATTTTTAAGAACTGTTATTATTTTTACATATATTATTTACAGAAATACTAAAAGCCTCGTGTTTAACTTTATTTGCCTCGTGTTTTTTCTATTATGGGAAAAAATAAATATAATTTAAATTTAAGAAAAAAAGTAAACTTAACTCAATCAAAAATGTTGACATCTCTTTTTGCAAAGAAGTTATCACAGCAGTAAGAATAGTAATAGTAAAAGTTAATAATTCAAAGGAATTGCCTTCATGCTTTATTTCATTGGCACAGACATTTTAAAATCAGTTGTTACTTTGATTAAACATTGTTGACAATTTCGTGATAATTCAATTCAAATCTTAAATGATTTATCGAAAAAGAATGAATTGACTGCATTTTTAAACATTTCTTTTAAAAAAATCTTCGTGCAATTGGAAGTAGTCTTTTTATTCTAGCAAAGAGACCGAAAAGCAACGTTCTGTAATGTCACCATTTGAAGTTAATTATAGATCTGTCGTTGCCATAAGAGAGATAAGAAGTCATTTTAGTTTAGAAAAGTTTTGTGGTCTAATGAACTCACCTCCTACATAAAAGCATTTAATGGTATTCAAGATAGAATTTACTATCTTGAATACCATTTATTTAACTGTGTTGTCACTTTTTTTACTAGTGACTCAAGGAAATGTATTGACTATCAGGTTCTTTCAAAAATATGCAGTGTGTGTGCATTATTAAAATCAAGAAAAAATAGCGAAGCAGATCTTTATAAGAATATGAAATGTTGTCCTAAGTATTTGTTGGTGGTACTATATTAGACATATTTGAATGTTTAAATGTTACACCAGGTACATTTGCTATTCAGTATTGTACCAAGACATCCCAAGAATGAATAAAGTCGATGGAAAAGAAATCGCTCGACTCCATAAAAAAAAGAAAGCAGTTTCGGGCAATATGGTTTTACTGGTATAGTAAATGAAAGTGAAGATCTTATGAAGCAGGAGTATTTTTGATTTTAGTTTTTTGTTATTTTTTAATTAAGTTTATGTTAACGTAGTTATTGTATTTTGTAACATAGTTATTGTCTGTTTGTGTTGAAATTTTCAGGAGTTGTTTATTATATATATGTGTACACTCACCTTACAAAAATATTTATGTTAGTTAACTGGTTCCAAATAAAAGGTTTAGGTTCTAAGTCTTTTCGGGGCTATTTTTTAGGCCATGATTATTAGGTTTTCTTACAAAAGCTTAAATAATTTGTTAAATTACTTGATTTTGGCAGGGTGAGTGTAATCATTTGATATTAAAAAAACTGTGAAAATTTCATGATTATACCATTATTAGTTCACAGGCTGTTTATCGCAGCGCGTAGTCCATATTTAGGCTCCATGGACCCAAAATCTAGACCCCCCCCCAAAAAAAATTTAATATTCTTTTCTTTACTGCACTTTAAATATGAAATACTATTTTTTGTATAAAAATTATAAAAAATGAATGCATTTTTAAAATTTTGATTTTTTTAGTATAGAACCACCTTTATTAAGTGTTTTCATCTTTTTTGTCATAATTTATTTTGCTTAATCATTATTATTGTTTTCTTTAAAATAATTTAATTTACACTTCCTTTTATTGATTAATATTACTGTTGATTTTTCTGTTTGTTTACTTTATTTAGATATCACTCTATTGACTAGTTTTAAACTGAACGAGTGACACCCAACCTGAATTTGTAATTTTTGGTTGAATAAACGGTTAAAAAAAACAACAACACCTTAATGTTAAAATTTATGCGTATTTTGTTGAACAAATCTAATTTGTTTTAAAAATCAAAATACGCTTAAATTTCAACACTATTGTCCAAATACCCAAATTTTTCTTTGCAGCATACCCAAATTTTTATTTTAAAGGGAAGTTAATACTCCATATAAACTGAAATATATTTGTCATTCTACTTTTCAAAGATAAGAAACTGACGGTATGAAAATCTACTTTTGCACATGGCTTTAATGGTGTGTGATTCTTTGGCCATATAAAGTTTAGAGCCCCTCATTTTTTGAGCGCTTAACAAATTAAGAAATAAGGTTAAAAAAGAAAATAAATTAGCGATTTTATATGTTTACAACGGGTAATATTTCGTATCAACTTACTGGAAAGAGTGGTTAGAAAAACCTAAAGTAAAAACAACTTTAACTGAAAAAATAAAAAAGCAGTGTCATTATTTTCATTGTTTACAGTGAAAGTCCAGACTTCAGAATAATAAGGTTCGCAAACAATTGCCTGTTCTAAGGCATAAAATACTTTTGCATATAAGCACCTTAAATACCAGAAAAAGTATTTCATTTTAAAATTAATTTAGAAAGCGACTTTAGCAACTTTAGAGTTATGGTACAGTGCAACAAACGGAAAAAAAAATTAGTTTAAAGAAACAATTAAAACGCTAACTAAACAGATCGAAAATATATGCAAAAAGATCTTCATTTGTTTAGACAATAAAGAGCCATAGGCTAAGAATATAAAAATAACACCAATATTGTTCAAACTTCTGCAAAAAAAAACTTAAATATTATCTTTTTTATTAATCTATCTTAAATCTTATTTATTACCTGAATCTTATTTATTACCTGAAACAGAGAAATCAGAATCTTATTTATTAACTTAAAACAACTTTTAACAACGCAAACAAAAAACTTCATTTTAGTATCCATTTATTTAAACATAATCTAGATTGGGCATAACTCGATGCTAAATAAGTGACGCACATTCCCACGAAGTTTGTTTGATTTAAGTTTAAAATCTTAAAGCTAGTTTTTTGGTGCTGTAAAAAAAAAATAAAAAAAAAATAAATTTAAAGAACAACCGGTAAACTTGACTATGTTTTTGAATTTAAAAACTGACCTCCAAACGCATCTGGCATTCTTTCAATAGTAAACCTTAAAATTAAAAATAAATTTTAAATTTAATGAAAAAAGCAACAATAATAAATGTTAACAAATAAGTATTAGAAGTCATTAAACAAACTATATAGTTGTTTAGTTTTTTTTTGTAAGTCGAACACTTGTAATTCGAACTCGTGTAACTCAAAAAATCATTTAAGTTAAACAAATTACTCGGTCTCTTTAGGGTTTTTTATTTAAGATTGAACTCCTATAACTTAAAAACTGTTTTAATTCAAACATATTTTGAGACCCTTTTGAGGATTCGAATTACATGAGTTCAACTGTAATAAGGAGTCAACAATTTCCAGTCCGCTTTTATATTGGTTATCAAATTATAACCACATGCTAAAATTATAGTTACCAGATATAAAACATACCTATGTTGTGAAAGGTACATAATTGGAACACCAGGAACTTTTCGTATTCTGCGTTTAAGATCTCTATCACATGTTGCCACTATGTAACATTTATGCTAAAGAATTCATTTTTATCAATAAACGTAATCAATAAAAATATGTAATCAATAAACCAAGTACGTATCCATTTTACCATATAAATGAAGCAATAAAAAAAAGGTACTAAATAATAGAGGGCAATAATTTTAAAAAAATATTAAACAACTGTAAATTATTTTAAAAATTTTAATTTCCGAAACAAGCATTGTAAAACCTGCTCTTTAACCACTATTTTTCCATTAAACCAAAGTCTGTCCATTAAACGAAAGTTTTTTCCATTTGCGCAAAATAATGTTAACTCATTTGCGGAGTGCGGGGTACCCGGGTGAAATAACATTTACAAAAATAAAAGAAACGACTTTAAGTTTTAAGAAATTAAAATGTGTCAGTCATCAAATACTTTCATATTAATTTGGGTATTATTTATGGAATTTTTTTTTATTTTATTAAATAAGATTTAAAACAGGAACAGCATTTAAAGCTAGTTGTTTTATTATTAAAAAAAATAAAATAAAAAATAAAGCAACTTTGAAACCTTATAAAAAAATGTAACTATATTAATATAATTACTAAAATTATAAAAGAAGAAATATTTGACTGCAAACGTTAAACTTTTTAAAAAAATTTTTATTTCGTGGATACAGGTTAAAGTTGTGCAGTCTAAAAACGAAATTCTTATAACGAAAATATGAACTATATTTTTTTAAGTAAATGGAAATCGGAAATGATCTTTAAATAAAAAGTCTTCGGTACAAACTTTTACAATTTTCCATTATAAGCCTCTTTTAAATAAATTAAAAAAAAGAAGTTTAAAAAATTTAAACTGTTGATTTACTTGGAATCCAAACTGCGCTTATTAGCTACTGTAGTATCAACCGATTCATGACCAAGCACACTTCTCACTGCTGATTCAGCCAGACTCTTTTTATTAAAAAGCTTGCAGAATCTGTATGCGCTTGTCAAATAGTTTATTTTTCAAAAGAAATCACACAGCAAATCTATTCAAATGATTATTTTTTTTGTCAGCAAAAAATGAACAATCTTAGCAATTTAGCTGGGGTTTTTTGTTTAAACCTTTAAATAATGAACTTATATTCATTACCGCACTAAAATTTGTTTGTATCAAAAAATTGCTAACAGACTTACTAGTTAGTACTGACAAACTAAGACAACTGACAAGCTGCCTAAAATTGCCTTAAAATCGACTTATCATTCCACCATCCTATTCTCCGAACTGAAAATTTTTTTCAAATAATCTTCGTTAAACCAATATGTGAAAACATATTGAAATCTTTCCTAAAGAAGCTACTATCATAACTACAGAATGTTTAATATAACGTAATAACTAGCTATATGGGATTGGGAACTTTACATCACAAAGCATCTGTTTACTTGATCCCACTTTAAAATTCAGTAACATATTGTTTCACCTTGCTGTTATAGCACGGCATGCAGGTTTATATGAAGCTTTTTTGAATTCATCAGGTCAAAAAGAGTATAAATTTTTATCAACAAATCAAAGCGTAAGTATTCATTTGGCAGTTATATATTTACTGTGACACAATGCTGTGGCAATCTAATGGCTAAAAACTTGTGTGGCTCAATTAAATTTATTTTTTAGAAATGCTCCAACATCAAGATGCCGTCAATTTAGCAGCAAGACACTTATCTACCCTAGAAAACATCAAAATGTGATGCTATAAAACTATAATACCATTAATACTAAAATTATATTGCATCAGATTATTGCAAACAATTTTAACCTGGCAGAGAGGGATTAAAAACAATAGAAATTATATTTTTAAAAAACGATTAACGCATAGGAGACTTCTCTTTTAAAAAACAAAGGATTCTAAGTGCTGCCAACATCTAACATACAACTTTCTAAACCAACCTAACATTCAACTTTCTACACCAACCTAGCATCCAACTTTCTACACCAATCTAACATTCAACAGTCTTAAACTCTTAATATAGCTTCATGAATAAATCAGCAAGAACTGTTGAAAAAGAAAAGTTTTGGTGAAGTAAACAACCTTTGGTAAAAAATTTTGTTTGTATATATTAACAAAAGCTTTTAAAAGAACCAATTTTCATATGGTAAAAAAACAACAACACTTAATATTCAATAAGTTGGCGAGCTTTGCAAAAAAAAAAAAACAAAAAAAAACTTGTATTTTAAGTAGTTAGTTTAAAATCACCTAACAGTTTTCTTTTTTGTGATGGTAACTCATTTCTATCAAAACTTGTAATGATAATTTGTAAATAAACTTTTAGATTAGGCTAAAATATATTACTTAAGATCCTACATATTTGACACTTTTCTTTTGCAATACTTTTTTTTTCTACTTATTCTTACAACTAAAATGAAGTCAAACAATAAATTTAGGAAATTTCTCCATTTGTTAAGTCTACACTATCTTAAATCGGTTTAAGTTTTGGCATTTTCAATTTGTATTTTTTTAGCTTTAGAAAGCAAAGGATTTTTTTTCAAGTTAAATAGTACATTGAACCTGCTACACAAAAGATACATATAGCAAACAATCTTCAAAATGTTAACAAGATTTTTTTTAAGAAAATCTTGTTAACATTTATTTTGTTAACCTTATCTTACACAATTTATAAACTATTTCTTGCACTTGTAGAAATGCCACTGCTCTCTAAAATTGTCACAGCTGAATTCTGAAAATAATATACAGAAAACTATAATATAAAGACTAATTAGGCACAAAAGTAGTTAGTCTTACGGAAAATAAAAAAATAAAAATATTTTATCAGTTATTCCTATTAAATTGAATTTACTGTTAATGTCTGCATAGTATGACGGCATTTCTGAATATTAAAGAGCATTATTTATTAGAGAAAAGATTATGCAGAATACAAGAAAAATTTCTGGGTATTTTTATGTTAAAATGAAAAGTAGATTTGTTATGCATATAATTAAAACCTCATGAAGCAATACTTGTATAAAATATATCATATTTGTTTGAAAACAAAATTGATTAATACCCCTTAATATAATTTTTGGTTTTAGATTAGGTAAAAAATAAATAAAAAAAAACAAACAAAGAGAGGGAAGATGTCTTCTATAAATTGCCCCCTTTAATTTTTTTACACATTGTTGCCACACACTATGACAAAGAGAAATAAATGCATCATATTAACTGGTATAAAAATATTACCATGACATTTTCATATTTAAAATATATCACCTGTGTAATTCTATTTATTATACAGTCATCTGCATATGTTCCCGCATGCATGCATGGTAACCTTTCAAAACGTTCATCTTTAGCAACTCTGATAAGAAAAGCTTTATTTACAAATATCGATAAAGTTCATTATTAAAGAAAGTTTTAAAAAAACAAATGACAAACCTTAATGCAACTCTATAATGTGAACCAAGTTTTTCTAACTCTCCCATTACACAGTCTGTAATATATGGAATGCCTATTTAATAAAAAAAAAAGAATATTGTAAAAATGAACATAACTCTTATTACTCTTTACACTTTTATATATTACATTTTTTATTATTACTTTTATATATTACTTTTTTATATAATTTATATAATAATTATTTGTTAATTTTAATTATTTTATTTCAAAGAATGTATATTGTAACTACATACAATTGTAAAATATTTATATGCTAAAGAGTTAGGGTACTGACGCATGTTTATTTTTTATTCACATTTGTGTCACTTTTCCGGAGTATTCATAAAGCCTGAATTTAATGGTATAACTATTTAGGACACACACACACACACACCAGTGTCAATACCAGTGTTTTGTTTATTGATACCAGTGTTTTGTTGATACCAGTGATTTTTTTGTCATTATCAGTGTTTTGTTTGTCAATATCAGTGTTTTAGAGTTGAGAGAGTTGTAACAACAATTAACAAAAAAATTGAAAAAAAGTTGAGTAGCCTTCTTATCTAGTGCTCCCCGACTTGGCTTTGGTAAGGATTGGTTAAAATAATAATAAAAAAAAAAATCAAAAAGAAATATAGAAGACAGACTTTTATTACTTTCCTTTAAAAAGTTTATTGTAAATATTCAAAATTAAATAAAAACAGTAATAATAAATTTTTTTATAAACATGAAAGGTAAGCATTTAGAGGAAGCAGAAAGGACATTTTATCTATAAATTCAATAAAAAGAAAAAAAATATTGGATATAAGGTTTCAGCAATCAATTAAAAATCAAAAAGGAGCAAGCCATTAAAAAGCAATGAAATCCAAGCTAAAACAGCAAATTGAGACATTCATTGAATGTAAATAGAAATGTACATGTAACAAGAATGTTTGTACCTCAACTAAGTATCTACAATGTTCATGTTACCATAATGTTTTAAAATCTATAAAAAGGAATTAGTGTTAGTGGGGTGATGGGAGATTCCTGCAATTAAAAAAATATATAAAGTTATATATAAATATATAAAGTTCATAAATCAATTGATTGAAACAATCAACTTACATTTTGCATAAAGGCAATCTATCATTGATTGAAATATATCAAGTTTATTTTGAATAGAAAAATTTATAAAATTTGTATCAACAATGACTCGATACGGTGGACCAAGTTGCGTATTGTACTGAAAAAAAAGTGCAGACGATACCTGCTCACTAAACAAAATAAATATTAATACTAAAATAACAAAAAATAATAACAAACTTTAAATCTAAAAACTATAAACTAACACATGTCGAACTTGATTTTCTTCTTCCTTTTTTTTAATTTCTTCTTTTTTCTTCAGATTGGCTTTTCTAATTAAAAATTAAATTTAAATAATCTTTCTCTCTCTCTCTCTCTCTCTATATATATATATATATATAAATATATATATATAAATATATATATATATAAATATATATATAAATATATATATAAATATATATATAAATATATATGTAATAAATATATATATAATACATATATGTAATACATATATATATAAATATATATGTAAATATATATATAAATATATATATAAATATATATATATAAATATATATATATAAATATATATATAAATATATATATATATATATATATATATATATATATATATATATATATATATATATATATATATATATATATATATATATGTATGTATATATATATGCACAGAAGTGTTAAGTATAACATTTGGTCAAATTGAGCTAAGTACACAAAAATTGTCGTATTTTTTCAAACATTATTGTGCCCAAATATGGTAAGTGTACAATAAATTATTACAAGTCTACTAATCGTTTCAATTGTTACGAGTCTACTAAATTGCTACTGGTCTACTACTTTCAAAATGCTTTCATGTAAAATTACATCTGCGGCACTTAACACGTCTATGGATAATGCCATCGATGTGTGTGTATATATGTGTATATATATATATATATATATATATATATATATATATATATATATATATATATATATATATATATATATATATATATATATATATATATATATATATATATATATATATATATATATATATATATATATATATATATATAGTTGCGGACAAAATAATATTAATGTTTAGCAAAATAGTCATTTAAAATAAAAATTTTGTTCAATGTTAAATATAAATAACTTTTTACATAACTAGTACAAATATTGATTAAGGAAACTATAACACTGATTGGTAGCATTCTGAACTACAACATTGGTAGCATTGCTCAAACTACTGTAGGATTCCCACGAGTTTTATATTTAGATCTGTTTTGTTAAAAATTTTTTTTTTTTTGTTTGCTGTTGTTTTATTTGCATTAGCTTTTTGATTATTAGACTTTATTGACATTTATCAAAGGTAAGATTACTATTAGCATCAATACGATGAAATATCTTTAGTAATTAAGAATTTTTATTTGACTTGAGAAAAAAATTATGAGCCGTGGGAAGCATTTTACCCAAAAAAAGAAATAAAAGAAAGCTAATTGTAAAATTAAGGGAAAAGGGAAAAACATGAATTTATTCAAAAGACATTTTTCTTTTTTGATGATTAGAAATGCATTAAAATGGAGTTGTTTGTTGTTTAGCAATTTAAATAACTATAATGTTATTTAAATTGCTAAACAGGTTAATAACATTTCTTTATTGCAATGACTTTACAAATGGTGGCAAATGTTTAAGAGGTTTTTTAAAAAGTTTAATGAATTTTTTTTTTTTAAGAAAGTTTTTAATTAATAACAGAATATAATAAGACAAGCATAAAATAAAAAGTTTAATCAAGTACATAAAAGACAACCATTGATTTCACCATGAAATTAAACTAAACGTGTATAAAGATAGCTTGCGTCATATAAAATGCACATCTACAAAGTGAATTAAAAGTAGCTTGTCAAAAACAATAAAAATATTTTAAACCATTTTTCAAAATATTTCAGTCAAAAATAAACATAATGGAAATGCTTTTGCATTAGTGTGTATTTGAATCCATTGAAAATTTTTAATAGATTAAAATGTGTTTAACTTGTAAAAATTAAATAATTACATGCGTGTATCTTTTGAGCTGATCATTCTTTTAACAGTTGCGAACTTTCTAGTTTTTTTTGCTTTGCCCTAAAAATAACAGAATGTAACAACTTTTTAAAACAAATTTTTTTTACAAATTACTGATTAACTGCTATTTATTAAATTTTATTAGAAATTACTGATCAACGAACTACAGATTAACAATTTTAATGAATAATGCCGAAATAAAGTAGCCTGCAATTTTTTTTTCAAGATTTTGTAAGAAGCATTTTGGGATTTCAGTTGAATGAAAAGGAGGAGTTCGTTAGAAACAAATACCTTTACAACTTAAACTGATTAAAAGTTATGGTTTTTAAAGATCTAGTAATACAAAGGTTCCTACAAATATGATGCAAAGAGTTTGAGGACAATAAAAAAATAACGAAAAACCATGTTATTATATTTACATTATTTTAAAAATAAAATGACAACTAAAAATCATGATATTTTGTTTACATTATTTTAAAAATAAAATTATAACTAAAAATCATGTTTATAAAAATCATATTTTTGTATTTACATTGAAAGATTAAAAAAAATTTACTTACCATTTTAAATTTTTTTTTTTAAATCTAAAAGTAAAATAGAAATAATCAAGAACCTCATAGACCAAAAACAAATAATAAAACAAGTTGCCTTTTATCAATTTAATTGTGCTTTAAATTGTGGTTAAAACTAGAAATTTTTAATTTATTCATTTTAAGATATTTTCAGACACATCAACTATATGCTATGGTTTGTTGTAAAAAAATTCATAAAAAACTATATAAAATTTTAAATAAATTATTAAATATATAAATAAAGATTTTAAATATTGTTCCCCCTCCCCATTCCAAATTTATTGCTTTTATCTCATTAAAAAATTGCAAATAATTATTTTATTCTCAGTCTAAAATATTGTTTGAAGCTTTTAAAACAATTTTGCAGGGAATATTGAATAATATATTGAATATTGAGGAAATGTATTAAGAAAAAAAAAAAAACAACTTTTAACCTAACTGTGTTCAAAATTAATTTAAATAAAATATAAGTGAATGACCATACAACAACTGTATTAAATATATTATGATTTGAATTAATTATATATGCAATAAATAAACTTATTTTTAAACTTTTTTAAATTTTAATTTTGTAATATTTTTATTAACATAGAATATGGGTAGGCATATACACGGGGTTTAGTAGGTTTAGATAATGAACAGTTTCAGTTTCCTGATAAATATTGGATCTAATATTAATCTTTAAATACTGCATTTAACTGTTAACTTCATCACATGATACATCATATCTACATCATGCAGTAAAAATCATCCCAGATACAACAATAAATCCAATATCAGAACATTGTTTACTTTGTAATAAACTACTGATGGATGCAATATAAATTGAATTTTGTCCCAATGAAAATTGTTCCTACAACAAAATAGTAACTTTCTGAAAAACCACAGAGACTTTTGTCAATGTAAGAATGAACAAGAAATTTTGGAACTTATGTCAGAGTATTAATACTACTTATTGTTTCAGTTAGACTTACTAGCTCAGATTTGTCTGTTGTCTTCCATTGTTTTTAATAAATGAACCATCATCTCATCAAAACCATCTTGAGAATACAACTTATTTTCGAGTACCTTATATTTTCAAGTAGGTTTTTACCATCATAAAATTATTAATAGTTCTACTACAAACATATCAATAAGTTCGTGATTATCTTTTGATAGTTTAACTGCAATAACCATTAACTTAATATTTTGATGATACATGATGACTGATAATACACATCTGAAGAAGGGGGAAAATGAAAGCCATCTGCACAATATAATTAGTAACATTAATCTCTTCTTTTAATTTGTTAATAATCTTTTAATAATTTTAATCTTTTAATTTGTTAGACCAAGTGTGTTGAATAACTAGTGTTGAATTTTGAACAGTTGAACTTTCTGATTGCCATTAGAATATAAAATTATTTTTATTATTTTTCCTGTAAATATATCTATGTCAATTAAATTTAACTTCTTTATATAATTTATTGTGGGAATCTTCTTTGATCTATTGTGGGAATCTTCTTTCATCTATTTTGGAAACCTTCATGACTTGAGTGAACAAAATTTATATTTAAAGTTCTTTCTTAATTTTTTTGTTTGTTGAACTTGTAATAATTTCATTTTACGAAGGCAGTTCTCCTATTGAACCAGAGGAAAAATTTCAAGAATCATCCCTTTTGGGCATCTCAAAAATACTTCTCTTTGTATAGGGTATCAGAAAACTTAAAAAGTTTGTTTCATAACTTTAATATTTAAATTCTCATATGTTTAAGAATTATTTTTTAAGTTATTCACCATAAAAAATATTTAGGCACATACTTTCATTTCTATTGAACAAAAATTACATAAGTTAAAGCTAATTTTCTGTCACCAAAGATTTAGCTTAAAAAATTAATAGAGCTAAAAAAAAAAAACAGTCAAAAAAGAGGTTAAAACATTATTGACTGTGAAACCATAAAAAATTGGACAGTAAAATTTGGAGTGAAGTTTATTATATTATTAAAGGTTGTATACAAAAAAATTATCAAAATCTTAAGAAATTTGGTGTCTTTTTTGACATGTCCTGTAATTAATCTACAAGAGAAAAGTAAAACATATATTAAACTTTTTTCATAGAAAACCATTTCAATAAAATCAAAAACATCAAACTATTTAAACAAAATTTAAGACTTTGAGCCATTAGAGGTTGTTTGGACCACTATTAGCTTGTCTTTACAATACACACATACACACAAACTACACCAAAAATAAAACCAAAAAGGTACATTTATTTACAAAAAAATCATGGTTAAATTTTTATAGCTAAATTCATTGTTTGCTATAAATTATTAACACAAAACTAAATATCAAAAACTAAACATCTTATACAGCAAAACTGCATTTCTTATTAGGAAATACTTTTCTTAAAACAAGAAATATATTTCTTGTTTTAAGAAATAACTATCCATTAGGGTTATGGCATTTTTTGAATCTGTTGTGGCCTTACTTCTATAACCTGAGAAATGTTGAGTAATTGATAAAAAACTGGTTTAATGGTAGTCTAGTTCCAAAAAAATCCCCCCCCCCTCCTTGATAATAACGTGATTTTTCATAGATTACATGAGGACACATAAAACTTATTTCCAACCCATTTATGAACAGTCACAAAAATAAATAAAACTAATTGTAAATTATATTTAGTATTTATAAACTACATATCATTGAAGTGGATGAATAAAAGTAATTATTTTTAGCAAATTAGTTTTAACGCTTCACAGGTCATTCTTTCCAATAAATTTCACATTTGCATATTACCATTTTTTAGAATTTTGAAGGAGATCTTCCATCAATTTAACGCCTCGTTCAGCAATGATGTTTGTTCTTGGAATATGAACTACACTATCTTCTTTGCTCCAGTGTTTCATAAAGCACTTTAAAGCAGCTGTACACTTAATTTTAGTCAATGCATCAAGCATATAGTCATATGATTTATCATCAAATAATTGTTCGCTGAATCAAAGTTTTTTTTATTGATTTGCAATAAAAGTTGCTGCACTTTCAAGTTCACATCTCCATGTTGGTATAAGAAAATAGGCAAGAAGAACATATGATGCTCTAGAGTTCCATCTAGCACTGTGCAATGGAGAAAGGTTGTGCCACTTAATTTTTGGTAATTTTTTATGATTCTTGAAGTAACTAAAAGCTTCACATAACTCATAAAGGAATTTGAAGTCATCTCGCCATCCCAAGTTTATGTAATGATTAGGCTCAGCTTCATATGTATAATTCTTTTGAAGATTTTCATAATTTTCGGTTAAGTCCTTCACAAATTTATAATCAAAACCAGGACTTGTTGATTTACAACTTACAAAATGATCCAAAACATGTTTTAAAAGGAGATCAAGTATATGATGGTGACACCCAAAATATTGTGGTTTAGTAAAGCCTCTGGTTTCCATTTCATTTTGTATTTTTACAACTATACAATTTAAACTTCTTGTGTTTACTGCTGTTGTGTCACATATAACCATTGAAATACATTTCCATGCATCAAAATCATTTAGCAATTTTTTAAAAGTTTTAATAACATCATTGGATTTTCCACTTTCACATTTAGCAATTCTTAAGTAAGTCCTTTTCTCATTTTGAAGTATCACAACTTGGTATTCAATCTTGTTTATTTTCTTTCCATCAAAATGTAGGCAGAATTGTTCTTCTTGCACCATTTTAGCAACAATTTTCTTCATGCTTTCCCCTTGCCTAATAGTTGATCTCCATATTCCTGTCTGACTTGGAGTTTTTATTTCAATACCTTTTTCAAATAACTTTTTACAGATTCTAGCTGATTTATTTGTACTTAAAGATTCAGTTATCACAAGATTAGATGCTAACTTTGTTCTATTATATACTCTCTTTCTTGATTTTTTTAATTCCACTGATTCATATTTGTCTTGTGAATC
>NC_088928.1:9862500-9910000 GCF_038396675.1 Hydra vulgaris | reverse complement strand
ACATTGTTTTTGTTGTTATTGTAACATTCATAAAATAAATATTATGAGCAGAGGGGAATTTAAAGTATTTTGTCCTAGTTTTAAAATTTAAAAACAAATATGTATTTTATGTTTTGATTGAAGAAAAATGGGTAAAAAAGTAGTGCTAAGTGCACAAAAAATAGGGAAATTTTTATTATTAAGGAAGGTTATTCAACACAAAAAATTGATTTAAAAACTATTTTTGTAAAGCGTTGTAAAGAAAACATGAAACTAGCGTTGTAAAGAAAACATGAAACTGGATGTAACCAAAGTTACCATTGTTCAGGGAGACCTATAGCAATGCTGAATTACTAAGCCAAATTTATCTATATCCACAGTAAAAGAAATTGTACTCGAATTGCTACCGAAATTTGCCAAGAACCTAATTCCATGCAAGAAACACCAGTATCTGTTTCAACTGTAAAACAGTGTCTTAGCAATTATGGTTTGAAAGGAAGCATTGCTGTTAAAAAACCGTTACTACGCAAGCTAAATAAAGTTAAATGATTCAGATATGCAACAAAACATTAAGATTACAAAATATAACAATGGTCATAAGTCTTGTTCACTGATGAATCAAAGTTCAAAATTTTCTGAGGAAATCATTGTTCACAGTTTATTTGATAAACGTGTGATAAAACAATGTGATCCAAAACGTGAAAATATACTGCATGATGTTCAAAATAATTTCCTATTTTGCTAGAAATATGATTGTTTTTTTATAAACAGTATAAATAAATACCTATAATGAGAAAAATCTTTATTTTTTTTATTAAATTAAATTTTATTAAATCTAACATGCGAACCCAAACTTTTGACCGGTAGTGTATATATTAGGCCACATAATCACATAAATTTTTCAAAAAATCAATTTTATTTATGGCTGCATCAAATATTGTTCCTTTTACTATAAGAAGCATTTTTTGTTATAAAAGTATTTATGCAGTACATCTCTAAGTTCTGCCGAATTTCATTTTAAGTTTGAATTATTTGAATAACAACATTAACACTAAACTTCCATTGCATCTGCTCCATTTTTTAATTTGTTTGGTTAAATACTTATGAATAATGGCGTATTTCAAATGCATTTTTATGTAAACAAATAAAAGTTATGATGCTTTGTTTAATTTTACCACATAAAGATTTTGCAATGCAATGGCTGTTTATTCCTAAAAAAATATGCTTCAATTACTGAATAAGGCAACACTTAATAATATTCCTAACTTCACATATATTTTAGTGAATTATTAAAAATAACCACCATTTAAAATAACAATAAAGTATAATAATATTTAATTAATTTTAATTTAATTTAATTAATTTAATTAATTTTTTTTTTATAAGAAAGCTTACAATTTTTAAATAGTCTTAGCTATATACATTTATATTATAAAACTAGTTGAAGTGTTGAATAAAAAATTGATTCTACAGCTACTCTAACTTTTGCATTTGTTTCAAAGAAAAAAATCAATCAACATATATTAAGTGTTACTATTTTTATTAGTCTAAAAAAATTCATTTAAAAAATAACATCTCTTATACAAAAGAAAAATAAATAGATGGTTCTAGGTATTTGTTGTTAAATAAATTTTATTTTTGCTAAGTATAAGAAATTTTAAAATATTTTTTATAGGTGGTGTTAGAGTGGTGGTGTTAAAGACATCCCCATTTCAATTAGAAGAGCATGTAAGCAAAATAAGCAAATTATGTCAAGAAATATAATTTCAAAGTTTAATCACAAAAATAATTATTTAACCAAGTTAAATCAGATTATTTAACTTTGCTGACATAGGAAACTCATGAAGCAAATATCTGGTAAAAAGTTTGAGTATTTAACTGTTTTAGTAAGTGGTTTTCTAAACTGCCCAGAAGGTAAAATTTTATCTATTAAACCTAGCCTGCAACAGGAGTTTCTATCTGTAATGGATTTAGATTTAGATAAGTGGGATCTTATAGAAAATATTGTTATCCAAGTTTTTGATACAATGGCGTGTAATAATGGAGTGAGAAATGGAGTGGCAGCACTTCTTGAGGAAAGCAAGTCTATAAAAACTCTTCTTTTGCCTTGCATGCCATTATCATGTTTTAGAACTGATTAAAGATTGGTTAGATCCAAAGCTAGTGACACACCAACTAATGATTTAAAGTTATTTAACGACCTAGAAACTCTTAAAGATATACCAAACTTCAGTTGCTGCTGAAAAAGCCCAACAAGTTTTAAACAGACACTTTTGGTATCTAACCAAACAGGTGTCTGTATTAAGTTTATTTTCAAATAAACCTTCCCCAGTTGGTAAAGAAAAAATTGCAAAAAAAAAAAGTTAGATTACAGAAAACCACTTGGTATCAATTGTGGTAAAGCAACTCTTAATTTAAACCAACCATTAAATTAAAATTTTTTTTTACTTTTAAAGGAAAAAAGTCTTGGTTCATTTTTCACAACTTAAAAGATGATGCAAAATGGCTTAAAACTCCTTCATAAGAATGGTATGAGAATGCTAACTATTTGAAGATGAAGCTACTTGTCAAAACTCTTTCCTCTCTCAGCCCCGTCAAAAGGTAACTTTTGACAGGGCTGAAAGAGGAATCAAGTTGCGTTCTGATTACCCTCAAATACTAACAAAGGTATACCAGAAAACTATTTAACAAGTTATTTAAAAAAATAATTACAAACAAAACATTTAAAACAGATCGAAAAAATATTTTTTATATTTAGGATGAAGCCGTACGAAACAAAATTTTTAATGTGGTTAAAAATCACAGAAAAATTGTTGATAATATAAATAAGGAGCAGTAATTCGCTGATTGTAGGGTAAATAGTACAGTTATTGGACACCCAAGGTATTACTTAACTTCATGTCGGTCTTTCATACACAATCAGGGATGCTGAGTCCCAAAAGGACTCCGGCTTTATATCTCTACTTTTTTCAAGTCTGTA
Organism: Hydra vulgaris; assembly: GCF_038396675.1. Classification (NCBI taxonomy): domain Eukaryota; kingdom Metazoa; phylum Cnidaria; class Hydrozoa; order Anthoathecata; family Hydridae; genus Hydra; species Hydra vulgaris. The sequence goes on along the minus strand of NC_088928.1, from coordinate 9,907,041 downwards.
GTTTCCAGAAGCTCTAAACATGTTTGTTGACTTATGATCTGCTATAAGAAAAAAATTCATGAGATTTAATGACTTGAAACTTATTGTTTTTAAGCCCAGAGTCCTTGCCGCCATTATACTTAAAGACTCCGGGTTCAAAAAATGATTATTCCTTTAACCTAAAAGACTCTAACCTAAAAGTAATTTTTCTAACCTCTAACCTAAAAGTAATTTTTTTCCTATTAGTAATTTTTTTCCTATTAGTAGTCCATAAACTTATTTATATATTTAGAGCTTCTGGATACCAAAAACTAGGATAAAGTAATCTTTTTGTGACTTTCAAATCCGGAGTCCTTTTTGGGACTCCGCATCCCTGTACACAATAAATAAAATACGCTTTGAAATTCAATGACATATTTAATATTTCTTTATTATTTTAACAATTGTGTTTATTTTATGAATAATCTCACCATTTTACAAAAAAAAAATTTTTAACGAAAAACATGCTGAAAAGTATAGTTATTGATTTTAGATTTAAAATGAAAATAATCAAATCCAATTTGGCAGCACTCAATGTTTTATACAAATTTTTTATGTAAAAGATCATGTTTCTTTGCAGACAAGTAAAACTTTCAAAAATTTTTGATTTTGGCCTCCAAAACTTTTCAAAAACTTTTGATTTTGACCTTGATATAAAATATGAATAATCAGTTCTAGGAAAACTGGAAATTTATAATCATATTTTTCTAAAAATTCTTATTTGAGTTTAAACAGTGGCTTTGTTTCACAATTTAAAGTTCAAACAACCTTAACAAATAACTTTTAACAACAATTTTAACAAATAAAACAAAAGACTTTAAAAAAAATAATAAAAGTGTAGTTTATTATCCATACTCAAGACTTAAGCTTATTTTGTAAAAGTAGTCTTTGCTCTGCTGACCTTTATTTGCATCAACTGTATTTCAAAAATTGTAAGATTTAGAAAAAAAAGCATTGTAAAACATAGAAAACATTCTTTATTATACATATATGTTATTACAATGGAAAATGATTATGCTTATTTATTTCCAACAGTAAAAATTTTGAAAACAAAAAATTACCATAATCCCACTGGAGTTTTTACATTAATAACAGATAAAATTTCGATACCCTGATATATATATATATATATATATATATATATATATATATATATATATATATATCTGGCCAAAAAGCAAAAGATGTAAATAAAAAATTTCTTATGTTTCTTTAAACATAGAAAAATTTTATAAATATATTTTTTATATACTATTTTTTAATTATTTATATACAATTCATAAAAAAGAGTTATAGAAATTTTTTAATTATTTTTAAAACTTTTAACAAAATAAATACAAGAAAACATATTTAAAATATTTATACTAAATATTATAAAACAAACCAATATTAAAGCAAACCTTGTCTTTCAGCCACTTGAGCAGTGCTTGGTAAAGGAGATCCATCTATGTATGAACAATCACCTATTGCAAATATACTGTCATAACCAACTACACGAAGATGATCATCTACCTTGAGTTGTTTTGATTTACCTTTGGGTAGGTCTAAACTTTCTAAGTAAAATCAATGTATTACATAATTTAATTTCTAAAACAAAAAACATAATTTAATGAATATTTTATGTTTTTAGGAATTTATTTTTAAGTTAAACCAACACAAAAACATTCTATTACCTATAAACTTTCTGGGACCAAGACCAGTTGACCACACTACAAGCTTAGTTAAAAGAACTTTTCCTGATTTCAACTTCACATAGTTCTCACCAACTTCCACAACAAAATCTTTGATTAAGTGAAAATTTTCTCTTTGTGTAATTTTTCTCTCAGCAAATTTACGTAGTCGCTGGTCGAATGAAGGTAATATTGAATCACCTTCAACTAAAAAAAAAAATATTATTTTTTATAACCCTCCCCCCTTAAAAAAAAAAAATTAAAAACTCCCTCCTTCAACTAAAAAAAATTATTTTTTTAAAATCCAATAAATAAGTGAAAATGCATTAAAAATTGCATTGAGATCTACAGTTACAGAGTGATATTCTGACATGAACAAAGATGACACTAGCGCTTAAAATAATTATTTAAAGGTTGCCAACCAAAACTGATTGGCAGAAAAGTAAAACATTGAAAAGAAAACGATCAAATTTTTTTATAGCCATAACACTTTATGTATTACACTCTTTTATAGCTTTTATGAGTTTACACAATATTTTATAAGATAATATTGTTATGAAGCCTGATTATCCACAAATAAAAACAATGATTTAAAAAAAAATTATATTTAAGCATAATCTTTTAATAAAACGCAATATAAATTTTTATATTTTCCTTTTAACTCTCAATAAATCTTTTCACTTCTTCATGCAGCAGATTTAGCATATTATTTTGAATTGCTCAAAACAAATGATAGTCTTTTAACAACCTGTTAAGAAAATAGTATACTTTTATTTTTAACTAAACACCCACTAAGGAAAAAGTTTTTTTTTCTTAGCTGGTGATTAAGTTACTAATTTCTTATTAAAAACTTTACTTTTTTCCTAGTGGGTCTTTTCTTTACGAAAAAAAATTGCAATTAAAAAGAGAGCTGATAGATGGAAATACTATTTTTATTAAAAAACTATCAATATAAGTATAAAAAAAACGCAAAAATATTATCAAATAAGCAAAAATACAAAATGATTAATAATGCAAAATATTTTTTATTGACACAATGGCAGTTACGATCTTTTTTTTTTTTTTCCAGACTTTTAAGTCAGAAAAAAAAATTAGATAATTAAATGCTAAAGAATTTTTTTGAATGAAATGAATTTGACATAACTAGAAATGTTAAAATTTTCTTAAATAATAAATATAGAGATCATAAGAATTAAAGCAAAATAGTTATTTAAAAATTTTAGCAAAATAGTTACTTTTGCTTAAATTGTGTAATAATCTCAAAAGTTTGAGATCATTAAACATCAATATTTTTATTTTATTGTAATTTTTTGTTTTAAGTGTTAAAATTGATTAAAAAGAAAGTATAAAATAAATTAAAATCATAAAATAGAGGCAAACAAAATACAACAATTATTTTATCTCATAAGAAATTCATATGAATCACACTCGCAAAGAAAAAAAGTAAGTTTTCCTAAGAAAGATTAGTACTTTTGCATATTATTTTGAATCAAAATATGTTAAATTTTTTTTCAATAGTTGCCTTTTTTCAGGATCTATAGATTATTTATTGAAAAAAAGACTTTTGGGGTAAGTTGGCTAAATTTTCACCGGACAATAATAATTCATGTATACGTATACATATACATGAATATATATATGTAGATATATTCCTATATGTATTCAAGGGTGTGTAGCAACCTTTCAAATATAATAGTAAATTGTAAAAAGAAACCTAGTTTAAATTTTTAAGTGTTTACTGACTCATGAACTTATATTTATTATAGAGTTCTTAAACTTTAAAGATTACTTAATTGGTTCTAATCTATTAGTTTTAAGATTAACCTACTTACACCTAATTTTTATACCAATTATTAACCTTTATTTATGTTGAAAAAAAATACCTAATGTTACATGAACATCATTCTTTTCTCCCGGAAATAATCTTGCAACATCATGTGTTATAAAGTCATACAACTCAGCTCCAAATTCAATACCAGTTGGACCACCACCAACAATGACAAAATGCAACAGCGACAATCTTTCCTCTTCGCTTACATATGGAAATAAACTTTGCTCAAAATTAGATATGATTTGATTACGTATTTTTCTAGCATCTGCTATTTCTTTCAAAAAATATGCATACTTTGGGACATCAGGAATTCCAAAAGTATTACTTACAGCTCCAACACCTATTACAATTTTATCGTATGATAAAGTATATTCTTTATCAGACGAGACTGCTTTACAAACAACTAATTTTTCATGTGGATTTAAGTGAATTGCTTCAGCCAACTGAAAATGATGATCATCCCGAAACTTAGTGTTTCGAATCGGTTCAATTATGCTTCGAAATTCTAAAGTCCCAACAGTTGTGCTATTTAACAAGGGTGTAAAGAGAAAATGATTTCGTGGACTAACAACAATCACATCATAAATCTTCTTGTTAATATTTTTTAACACACTATAACATCCCCATCCTGTTCCTAATAAAACAAGTCTTTTCCGATACAGAACAGATGATAAAGAGAATGGCATTTTTGCACTTATAAATAGCTGCTGGTATAATTTCTAAAACTATTGTATCTATAACTCTTTTTACCTATAAATATTTATGTTAATTAAATAACTGATACCAAATGTAACTTATGAAATACAATCATACAATTATTAAGTCAATTTAATTTATCAATTTAGCTATTTTAAATCTGCATTGAAGGTTGAAATTTAAAGAATGCTAGTATACAATTAATAGATTATCTTTTTTTTTTTTAACATATCGCTCAAACCAGAAATGCTGAACCACAAAAACAACTCAATTGTTTTAAGTCTTTGTTTTAAAATTATTTAATGTTTTTACTAAAACTCTAGAGGTTTTGGAACTCCAAAAAAGTTTAGGAACATATGAATTCCATAAGGAAAAAAATTCAGGGCTCAAACATTCTTTTTTTTTTTTTTTTTTTGCAGTATAGCATCTGCAGTTTCATACTTGTGTGTTATGAAGCAAAGTTTTACAACTGAATGTTCTTTTGAACTATGACATATGTCACAAAACAAAACCTTTTTGGTGGCTCGGTCAAGTTTCATTATGCCACTTTTCTATTAAAAAAAAATGTTATGGAAGAGTTTAAACAAGTTTTTTACAACTGAATATCCTTCCTGGTGTTGATCAGTTACGCAGATACTAATTATTTGATTATGTTACCACCACTAGAAAGTTTATTATACAAAGTTTACAAACAACAAGGCTAATCTATTATAATATAGGATCCATTTAACATCATGAACAGGACTGATTCTTTTTTGCCACCTGACCCCTACCTTATTGTTGAAACTATCAATTTCAAACATAAGCACTTAAGTATTATTAAAATCAGTAACTCTATGTTCAAAAAGAATAAATTGCTGGTTTTTAAAAATCATATTTTTATCAAAATTCAGAAGTTTCTAAGCATATTTGGAGCTTCAGAACTCAGAGTTAAGGTAAAATAAGGAATCTATGACTCAATCCTGGAGTCTGGAGTTTTTCTTCCTAAAAACCCTGTACATACCTAGTTTAAACATAAATTTTTATTAAAATAAAAAAAATGAAAATTTATGTTGATGTTTTATGTTGATTTATATTAATGAAAAGTTATGCTTCATTAAAACTTAAAATACTTCTTAAAAACAAAATTTAAATTATATGAGCATAAATAATTTCTTAACAACTTAAGTTAGTATTCCCATAACTGAAATATATCAGTATCAGCATGATATAATATTGTGCCAACTTTACTGTACAGAAATAAAAGTGTGTGTGTATGTATGTATGTACAGTCGCGATCAAAAGTTTGGAACATTTTAAAAATTTGCAGAATTTTGAAATATTTGTTTAAAAATTTTTTTTAACATTTTTACAAATTTTGAGTATTAATATTATATTTGTGCGAAATGTTATAAACCAAGAAATTTGTTTTAGTCATAGCTTATTGTTATTTTAGCAAAAAATAAAAAAATAATTATGGGAAAAACTTATGAGTTAACAACAGAAAAATGAGCACAGATTGTTATTCTTCATGTAAAAGGATTGACCCTGACTTTTATTGCTGCATGTTTTAATGTAACTTATAGCTGCAATATAAAAGTATTAAAACAATATCAAGAATTTGGTGATTTTAAAAGTGAAGCTAGAACTGAACGACCAAAAGTGACTATTCAAAGGGGAGATAATTGTGTTCAGCGTTATGCGAAAGCACATCCGTTTGCCAGTGCTTGTGAAATTTTATCTGAGATATTTCTAACCATAAGCACCCATAAGCGGAAATTGAAGGGAAGGGAGGATAAAATATTCAGCGACAAATCACTTATTGAACAATTTGGTTTTCGTTTGACAAGTGTTAGACGCCCGCCTTGCCAACAATACAACCCCTAGTAATGTTTGTGTACTGTAAAACATTGCCCTAAAATCATGATATGGGTGCAAATCAAATTGGTGGTTTATGGTTGCCCATACTCCTAACACCACAATCAATAGCCATATTTTTCTTGAAATACTTAAAAACAAACTTAAAAAATTCATGAACATCACGAATACCCAGAAGTTTCAGCATGACGGAGCACCCTGTCACAGGGCCAAGCATGAGAACAGGGTTGAGATCATTGGCCCCTGGCCTGGTAACTCACCTCACCTCGATCCCATTGAAAACTGCTGGAATCATCTTAAAAAATCTTAAAAAAAATCTTAAAGTTCAGAAACTAATCTCTCATTTCCAGGTGATTTACCAGAAAAAATTAGGCAGGTATAAACTCAACTTGTGACTCCTGAGAATTTAAGAAAGCTTATTCACTCTATTTCTACCCGCTTAGGTAAAATGTTTGAATGTTAAAGGACATCATACTAAGTATTAACCTCAAGTATTAAATTCATAAAATATTTACTAATGTTTCAAAGATACTTTTGTCAACTGTCGTTGTTACTAATATATTTTGATGAAATAAATGAACAATTTAATGAAAATTGTGTTTTTTTATGCAATGTTTCAAACTTTTGATCATGACTATATGTATGAATGTATGTATATATGTATATATATACATATATACATATATATATATATATATATATATATATATATATATATATATATATATATATATATATATATATATATATATATATATATATATATAATTTTATGCAACAAATGTTGCATAAAATTTATTAATACATTTGAAATTCAAATACATAATTTTCATCTTTTTTTTAATCTCTTTTTTATGTAACAATCTGAAAAATTTTTATGCAATGAACTAATTTATAGTGTAAAAAAAATTTATAGTGTAAAAATCTAATTTAATAGCGATAATTTCCATAAAAATACTCATACTTCAAAAATTTTAAAAAATTGAAATTTTTTTTTTTTCAAATTTTATTAAGAATTCAATTTCGTTACCTCATTTAAAATATATATCTTTTTTTTATTATCAATTTTTTTATATGTAATGTATTTAAATTTAGTATTTTTTAAAGTTAGAATTTTCTAGTAGAGATAAAATAAAATAAAAAAGTTCACTTTCAAAAATCATGGGTAAAAAAATGATTTTTTATGGGCTGTCTTACACCCTGTCAACTTGCTACAAAACTTAATTGAAACTAAAATTTCACAAGATAATTTTTTTTTTTGTAATCATTTTTACAATTAAATTGTGTTTATCATTGTTCAGGTTGCTGTATAAAAATTACTGTATAAAAATCAGCTTGATTTTTAAAAATTTATAGTTTTATGAAAAAGGGAAAGATTTATAAATGTTTAAAATTTGAAAAGATAATAAATTATATAAATTTAAACAAAAAATATAAATAACAATTTATTAGGCAATTTTATATAATATATTCTTTAAAATATCAAAGAACAAAAATAACAAAAAATTATAAATAAAATCTCGATAATTTTTACATCAACAAATAAAAAGTCAATCTATTTTATTGTTCAATATAACCACATGACAAACATTGCATATTCAAATCTAACTTTTAATGTAACCACATTGCACATGTTTCAAACTGATGATTATTTTTTCAGATACAGCTTGAATGTATTGGCAGATGTCCAGATAACCTTCAACTCATTCATAGCATCAACACAGCATTAATGATATCAAACTTATTCAGTCATTATTTCATCTTCAATAGAATATAACTCCATTCTAAAAAAAAAATATGTTTTATAATTTTTATGTTATAAAGTTTTTTTTAAAACTTTATTGTAAGGGAGATTTAAGAATTGTGGTCAACTCTTTGATTATTTACTGAGTCTTTTTTTTTTTGGTTTGTTATGACTTCTAACAAGGCTGCAAACAACCAGAATCAGGTTGGTAGTTACTAGAAAACAACGAATAGAATTAAAGAGCACGGAAATGGTTGACAGAAAACTTGAAAAGTTGTAGGTTGAATGAGTCAGGAAAACATGAAGATGGGATAGAGTTCCAAAAGGTTGAAATGCGGGGAAAAAAAACTAGAAGAATAAAAGTTTTTAGTACATGCAGGGACAGATACAGTAAAAGAATATGACTTTGCTGAGTGATGAGTCAAAAAAGAATGAGTTTTGGTTGATAGATCCTGAGAGAAGCAACCATGATAGTATTTGTAAAAAAGAGAAAGAGATGCAACTTTACGACGATGGGAAAGAGGCTGAAGTTGGGCGAATAAAGCATATTAACAAAATATAACAATAGAATATAAAATAATTATTGCTAATTATATTTATTTAATTGCTAACTATATTTATATAATTTTTGATTTCAACAATAAATTGTCAAAATTGCTTAATGAACCTTGTTTACATTTTTTAGTATTTTTATTTTATTTTAATTATAGAATTTGCAAAATGTTCTTTAATTAATTAAAATATATTCTGTAAATTATCTTGTGTTTGATTAAAACAAACTCTTTAAAACATTTTTATTCAACTAGAACATTTTACTATTTAAATAAAATCATTTTAAAATTACTTTAAAAGATTTTAGAAATTATAAATATTGAGGATAACTTGATCATAACTATTTCAATCCATTAATTTTAAAAATTTACCAACAAAATAAAAAATTAAATAATTAAAATGATACTTTCTTCTATTTGAAATCAAAGTTGAAAATAAAATAAAACTAATTAAAAAAAAAAGTTAAAAAGAAAAACAAATTAAGTTTTTTTTTTAATTTACATTAGCAGCTCCAAGGGTGACTCCCTTTGGAGTTACTAACGCAAATAAAAAAAATGAAAATGTATTACTTAACTTGAGAAAAACACCGCACAGAAAACTTGCAAATCTACTTTTAGTTCTAAAAATTTTTGCTTTTAGCTTTTTTTTTAACTTTAATTTTACAAATTTTTCTACAAATCTACTTTTAGTTCTACAACTTTTTCATGAATTTTAAACATAAGTGTGTGCAGCATTTTTTCATAAAATGATCATAATTATTAATACAGACTAAATAATTACCCTTCCACTTTTGGAATGAAGTTTTCCACAGATTCACAATTAATTGTTCTACTCTAAATTATTTTAGGACAAAAAAAAAGTTTTTACAAACAGCAGTTTTATTTCACATTTGAGTTTTAAATTGAGTTTTAAAATAATGATAACAAGAAAGGAAGGATAATTTTACACTTAACAATAAAAAATAAATTACCTTATCATCATTGTTTCTTTTTGCATTATCTTTTTTTTCATGGCTTTGCTCAAATGACTTTAACAATGTGTTCTTTATTGGCTCATACAAGACAAGTGCAAGGGCAGATTGATTTCTTAAAATAATAAGTTTTAGAGTATTTTTATTAGTAATTTTGAAGGAAAAAAAACTTTTTTAAAATAAAAGTAACCTCCTAAAAACTCTAGAGGGGGAACACACTTTTACATACACCTTAATTCTTAAATTAAATCCTGTAAGAGGATATACAAAATAAATATATTTAAAAAATAAATGTAAAATTTTTGAGATAGTTTGATCAATCCAGTTGATTAATTTACAAGCTATTAAAGAGGCTATTCTTGAAAAACAATTTGGCAGCATTACGCTTCTGTCACAGTTTCGCCACCTCCCCATAAAATTTAAGACAGAATTTGCAAAAAATAACAATTTGTTTACTTCTTTTTAAGCTTTAAAAGTATTGTAAAAAAGAGGAAGATATATTGTGAAAAAAGATTATGAAAAAAGGAAGATATATTTTATATTTTAGTGGTGTTTAATGGATTAAATGTTGGAACTTGAAGAAAAATTATAGTTCAATTTCTAATAAAACTGTCTGTTTAACCTTGTCCATTTAAACTTAAAAAAAGCAAGAAAAACCAGCAGCAAATTAAAATTAACTTTACAGTAGTTATAAAAATATTTTATATTAAGATTAATCAAATTTAAGAATCTTGAAACTTGAATCTTAAAAATTATAGAATTTTTTTTTTTTAAAAAAAAAACTTTTAAAACTGCAAGTTATATGTGCCTTACATTTTATAACTATTAAATTGTAAACTTTACATTTTTATTTTATCATTTTTGATTTAAATTAGTTAAATAAGTATAATAAGAAAGTTTAATTATTTAATTACTTGTTTTAAATTCATTATAAGTTTAGAAACAAACTTTCATCAATTCAACATCAATTCAACAGAGACTTACATGGATTTATCAATTCAACATCAATTCAACAGAGACTTACATGGATTTAATCAATTCAACATCAATTCAACAGAGACTTACATGGATTTATCAATTCAACATCAATTCAACAGAGACTTACATGGATTTAACAATCTTCTTTGGTAATATGCTATTATCAATTCGAGCAAATTCCTTCTTCAGATCATCATGAACATAAAACTGAGGAAACTGTGAAGATCTATTTTTATAAAAAAAAAAATCAAAAAATTTGGAGAATTTAAGCCCAATCAATAAATCAATTTATATGATATTAAAAAAATATCAATCAAATTTAGGATAATGTATTTCTTAAAGAAAAAAACATCAACAGAAAAAATAATTAAACAGTTGGATAGTAGCCTTATTGTATGGTAGATAACAATTTTAAATAATCTAATTAAATTATTAATATAAAAACAAATGTTTATTATTATTAATCATACAAAATCAAAGACGATGTAATTAAATCTTAATGTTACTAACACAAATAATAAAACTAATTCTTGATAATAAAATATTTCAGACACTAGCAACAACAAAAAAAACACATAAATAAGTTCATCTGACAACATTTAACATAATATATAACATAAACAAACTTGTTATCAGCTGATGTGTCCAATACAATATCTTCATTTTCGCTGTCTGTTTCAAATGCATCAAGTTCTTCAAACCCTTCATCATGCCCTTTAGAAAGACTGCCAAAAAAATTATTTGGTTAAGATAATAAAGATTTTTTTTTCATTATAACTATGATCTAAATAAAAACCTGTTTGATTTAGGAGAAGGAATAGGTTTATCAGTTGAATCTTGTCCCAGACTCATTCTCTGCATGGAATTTGCAATACGTGCCTCAGTGATAAGTTGTTTAGTGACAGGATGGAAACTAACAAAATAAAAAATAAAAATAAAAAATTATTATTAATTTTGTATATAATTTATTTTAAACATTGAAAACAAAACTTGATTTAAAAAAAATATTGAATGTTAATATAAAATTGGATTTATAAACAAACTAATAAATAATACCACTGAATTATCAACAAAAAATGATCATTGTTAAATATGATTTTTGTATTTTTAAAAATAAATTTTAATTTAGATTTAAAAATAATCTCATTGATATATTATAAAAAAACATCTATAACATGAGTTATGCATATTTCAGACGCTTTTAACTTTAAATTTAGATTACAATGTTTAAACTTTTGGGATTTTAAAAATATTTGTGTATATTCAAGTGAGGCTTGACAAGCTGAATAAAAATTTAACTATTTTTTAAAAAAAAAAACAATATTTTATTTACTAAATTAGTTATAAAAACACTATAAGAAAATTCGAAATAGCATGCAGTGGATGTTAATTCAGATACCATTATGTCAGATACCATTATGTCAGATACCATTATGTCAGATACCATTATGTCAGATACCATTATGTCAGACACCATTATGTCAGACACCATTATGTCAGATACCATTATGCATGTATAGAAAAAGTAAAAGATGTCAAAAAAATTTTTTTTCAATAGTAAAAAAATAAACACAAACACGCGCATGCATTTACTTATCAGGTTTTATTTTTTATATATAAAACAATTAATTTAATTTCAAACTTTTATATCACAGACAATTGCATACATTTGCAATAAAAAATATGTAAAGTCAAATTGATATTATATCTAACTAATAAAAAGAAAAAGTACCACAAAACCATTTACCACAGTCACAAGCTATCCATTGATAATTTAATGGGTCTTGTAGATGAACTTTACCACATTCACAAGTCATGGGTTGAATAACTTGTGTGGTTTAATAATGGACATAATATGCAACTAACATAAGCTCTTCAGTCATAGTTCTTTTACTTACTGTACCAGGATGCTTCCCATTTACACGGTCATTAAAAACAGATTTTGGTATGTCATATTTTTGAGCTGCTTGTTGTTAGTTTAATGTTACTTTATCCAATTATGCTAAAGCTGCCATTTTCTCTTCTTTGTCATACTTTTAATTTGTAAATAAGGCATATGTAATTAACACATCGTCTAACTCTAATTTCACAATGTACTCTCTTTCTATATATGCACATTTAACAATATATATATATATATATATATATATATATATATATATATATATATATATATATATATATATATATATATATATATATATATATATATATATACACACACACACATATATATATGTTAAATGTGCATACATATTTAATATAATTAAATAGAATCCAAATTTGCAAAAATATAATTGCAAAAATATAAATATAATATTAAAAATAATAAGTTTTAGTTTAAGGGTTAAGGTTAAAAAAAAAATTAACTTTTGTTTGAAACCGCAATTAGAATAAAAAAGAAAAAAAAATTCACTCAAGGTTGCTTGTACCCTCTGTAGCCACTAATGGTTGCTTGTAGCCACTGCAGCCACTTGTGGTCACTTATTTTTTAGTTGAAAAATTTACATAATGTATTACAATACTTTAAATGCATATTGCTTCAAAAATGGTAGTATATAATTTTTTTTTCAGATTATGAAAGATTATAATCTTCTTAATATTGAAAGAAAAAAATTCTTTTAAAATCTTTAACTTTAACCTTAAAATTTGATTTTCAAGTCCGAAATAACAATGTGTCCGAAATATGCATAACTGACGTTATATCTAAGTGGTTCAGCAAGATTTTAACAATTGGTTAAAAAAGTATGTAAAAGAAAATTAAGATTTCTTTTTGATTTAAATAAATTTGTCATTTTAAATAGTGGTTGCCTGCAGCCAAGTTAGGAGTAAATTAGTTTTTTTTTTTAAAAAAAAGGTATGAATTATAAAAAAAAAAGTGTTTGTAAAAGTGTATAAGTGCATTGTGTAACACTTTTAGTGTGTAATAACTATGTATATATTTTGTATTGCACAATACTATTGTACATTGTGTAATACTATTGTATGTGTATTGTATTATATAACGCTATTGTACCTGTATTGTTTTTACATTAAAATAAATAAAGAACATATAAATATTTAAATATAAAGGAACAATTGCAGTAAATATAGTGCCTAAAGTTGCTAAGTTACTCATACATCTATAATGAAATATAAACAATACTCTAATCATGATAGTTTTAAGATGTTAAATATTAATGAATATTATTTTAATTAATATTATTCTTAATATATTCTTAACAGTAAATATACAAAACATAAATATCAATTTAGTATTAACCTTCCTATTTTAAATTAAATTTTAATAAAATTTAAATAAAAATACAAGTAAACCAATTAAAACATATAAAAACAATAATATTATTAAAGGTAAGATACTGATTTTAATTTTACTATGTTAACTATAATGCCTCTAATCAAAGAATGAGAGAAGTAAAATAACTCCTTGTACTAATCTGAGAAACTATGAACTTAGTGTAATTCCGATTTAGTGTTTACTATTTACAAATCACTAAGCAGTGATTCCATTAAATGAAACAAAAAAGTTATTTAGTAACTACTTAGTTTCTACTTTTAGTAACTTTTTGTACTAATTTTATTGTTTGAGTTGTGTCCCTGTTAGTGATTTGTTGATACTACATAAGGAGCCCTTTCTTACAAACTTAAGCAACTGTATAGCTTATTGTTTAAAACACCATTTACTATCTACGATTGAGTCAAGTTTTCAAACAAATTAAAGATATGACTTGAGTACCTTGAAATGTTAAGTATAAAACCAACATTATTGTCAAACTATTTTTTTTTATATCTTTTACAAATATTCAAGATCTTTAAAGTAACTTTTAACCCATTGAATTTTACAAAATTCAACAGAGCTATTTGCTCTTTGTAAAATTAATTTAAATTCAGCTTTTTCATCTTTAGATAATAATGTTAAATGCTATTATTCTTTTATTCACAAAGCACCCAATATTTGGCTACAGCATTAACTTAAGTATTCACCTATTTGTTGTTTAAAACCAAGTAAGAATCCACTGAGTGCTCTGATTTTTAAAAAACCTAGAGATTGCTCTGACATCTCTTACTATTGTTTAACCTCTAAATTTCATTTAATTCTTGTTATCATTAGTAAGATCTTTGAATCCGTTTAAAAGTTAAAAGTTATTGAAAAATTATGACTTTTTTGTGACCACAAGTTCCTGGGTCATAAACCAATAAATATTTGTACGAAAGTAATAAGAAAAAAACATCAACTCAATTTTCTGGTGGTCACCAACAAAAATGAAAATTCAAACTTACCATATATGCGTATAAATAAAATTTCAAACAACTTTACAATTGTTATTTTTTAATTCTAATTTTTTTAATTGGAGTTATTATGCAGTTTTTAAGCATTTAACAGTTTATTATTACATCATAGCACTCTAAATTAAAAATAAATATAAAATACAAACTTAAATAACAATTCTACAAATAAAAAAAGCTACTGTATGTATTAAAAAAAAATGTTGTGTGGTATTCAGCTTAATTAAAGCGTAATGTACAATTGGCAAACATAAATTCAGACAATCTTCTCCATAAACTCTTCATATAGTTTATCTGGATAAGATTTGTTCATGATGAACCCAATCTTTTGTTTCCAGTAACTTCTGGGTTACCACAATCCTTTATCTATGGTCCAGTATTGTTCCTAATCTATACTAATGATCTTTTTGGAAATTTTACCGCACACTCAAGTGACACTATTTGCTGATAAAACAATCATATACTGCAGTCTAAATGAACATTCATTACTTTTAGATCGCCTAAAAAGAACAGCTGATCATGAGTGTGATCTTTTTCTGTGACAGAACAGGGCTACCAGTGGTCAAAGGACCCAAAACTCAGCTGTTTACTGCTAATAATTAACAAATTGTTTTTGATATTGATGATTATTATTGATGAATAGCATCACTCTTGCTCTACTCTACATCTTCTTTCATTGCTGATCTCTCATAAAACTATATCATTGTAATGGTTAGCATCTGCAAAAAAGTTGCCTCTCTTTATTGTGCTAAATATTTTTTTTATTTCTGATTCCTTTAACTCTACATACTGATTCTTGAATCAAAATTGTTGTTGTTAAGTTTAATTCTCACAGTGATTTTTGAAAATATAAGGATAATTTTGATCTGAAAATTGCAAAGGTTCCTAATCTCTGTTTGAAATGAAAGTTTCTTGAAGAACTGAATAATACATTTAAGGAAATTTTCTTATTCACAATAAGAACCAGAAGGATTTTTTCAAAAGAGAAACATTAAGACTCTGATCTTGATGGTTAAGATCTTCAATTAAAAAAGAAACTAATGGGATGAACATATACAGTTTTATCCACCAAAACAGTATAAATTAGAATGCTTTGAAAAAACTGAGGAAAAACCAAAAGGAAAAAAAAACAGGAAGAAAATATAGAAAAATGGCGAGAATGAAAAACTTATTTAAACTAAAGATTTAAGTTTCATTAATATATAAAATTATAAATCTTATTCATAATTCATTGACTTAACTTAATTTAAAAAGTAGCTTTTCTTAAAAAAGGAACTTAAAACACTTAACCATTTATTGTAACTTTAATTCATTTTATAAATTTAACAGATATTTTATTGACATCGAAATAAAATTTATTGATGTAGAAATAAAAATAATCAGTTGAGTATAAGGTGTTTAAGTAAAAGTTAAAATTCTTTTATAAATTTTATAAATGAAATTTAATCTATTAAATTTTATTTATAAAAAAAATCGATAACAAACTTTATTTTAAAAATAATTTATTAAAACACTGACAATTTACTTATTTTATAAAAAAACTTAATTTGGATGTACCTCTCATTTGAACCCTTTCTTTTGCCATGACTTGTTTGAATTACACTAAAAAGAAATCAATATTTTTTTATATCATCGAAAAGTAAAAAAAAAAAAAGTCAAATAAAAAGTAGTTACAGCAATCGAAGGAATAACAAAAGATTTAGCAAATTTCATAGTAATTTTCCTTTTATTAATTTCCAATGTACTTTAGAATACATTCAAATGTAACAAGTTAAAAAAATAACAACTAAAGCTGCAGAAAATAAAACATTTGACTGATTTCCCTGTCTAATTAGAAAAAAAAAAAAAAAAAAAAAATTTCCCTGCTTGATTAAAATGATAATAAAAAACTTAATTAGTTCCCATTGGACATTTATTTCATATAAATACCAGTGTAATAAATATATTTTGAAATACAATGAACGCACGATTATGAACCCATTTTGAAACTCCACAGTAAAATAAGTGAAAACCAATCAAAAAAAAAAATTTGATCAAACCAAAACATTTTTTTTCTGTACTTTTTGAATTTAGAAACTAAACCTTTTTTGGCTACAAGTTGTATATGCTGTTCTTTTTTCTAGGCTTTATTTTTTCAGCAGGATGATAGCATTTGTTTGTGTCTAGTTTTACATTATTTAGATTCTCTTTCAGCTAACTTAAGCTTGGTTCTTCTCTTCTCTTTTGAGATTATCAATTCTACTTTATACTTTTTGAATGTAAACTATAAAATATTGCTAAAACCTTTTTTGAAATGACTTGTCATCATTTTTAAAGTTTTGAAATTTGAAGTACAGTTTATAAATATTTTTTTTCAAATGAAATATAATTTTTTTTTTTTAATTTTAAGACTCCAATAAAGTGGCAAAAAAACAACAACATAAGAAATAAAAAAAAAGTGCTCAAAAAAACCCAAGACATCGCATTTCACGATGGGTCATTCTATGCTGAATTGAACAAAATTTTATGATTTTAACATGGACTGCCTCAGACTTTCATGATATTTTGGGTTGGTTTTTATTAATGAGATAAGCAATTCCTAAAAATTTCAGCTTAAAATCTTTTTGGTTCATGGTCATATAAAATTTCTGATTTTCCTAAAAATAAAAACTTTAGTAGTGAAAACATGTTTTGTTCATACTTTGAAGCTCTATTTTTAAAAACAAAAGCTCTAACTTTAAAAACAAAATTTCAGGAAACCTTCTAGTTGGTTTATTGTATACAACTTTAGACTTACTTAAGTAAAACTTTGACATTGAGTTTTTGAATGTTATATTTTATCAAATTTAGGTTTAATTTAAAAGGTCTAAATGTATATTTCTTTAGCTTATTGAACTTTATTACCTACATAAATTATTGTGTCAATAATTGAGCTGTGTTTTAGTACATTTTATACATCATTTAATTAAAAAAAGTTTAAGTACAAAAATTGTCCATTTGGTTAACTTCTTATGCAGCTCTGCCAATTCCCCAATTTGTATGTGACTAACTGGAAAACTGGGATCTAACAAATTAGAAGAGAAATAATTATAGTGATTAAAAACATCAAAGAAATTTCTGATATAATAATGAAATGGCCAACCATACCATACTATTTATGGAATGTTGCTACATTGACTATCTTATAGTTTGCTGCTACACTGACTATCTTATAGGCTGCTGTTACTAAGGAGTGCAGCTACATCGACTGAGGGTTTGGTTTGGGCAGGCAGTCTTATTTTATATATATATATATATATATATATTTTTTTTTTTTTGAACAAAAAAAAATGAGGTTGGCAATTTATTTTTGTTAACCCTCGGAATCAGGGTTGCCGAATGCCAACCCTGATTCCGAAGGCTGTATATGTGTGTGTGTGTGCATGTTTGTGTATATATATATCATGGTGGCCACACTTTTTTTGCTTGAAAAAATTAATATAATTTTGGAGATTTTTTAAGGTTTTTAAGGAAATTTACCAAGAAACTTGAAAAAAAAAGTATAAAAATCTTAGGAGATTTTAGGAGGATTTTTAAAAACAAAGTGGCACTAAAATATTTTCATTTTATTTAAAAACTGTAATAATGCCTAGCTAAGATAAATAAGATAAAATTAGGGCCCAAACACTGTTATTTAAAATAATCTAACGTCTCTACACATACAAAATATTAATTGAAACAAATCAATTTCATAGTTGCATTATAAATGTATCAAATTTAACATTGCACTAAATAGATGACTTTATGACTAAGAAACAGAAAATAAATAATCAAAAATCATTAAAATACACAACGAATTTCAAAAACTAAACTTTATATTTCATATTATCCAGTCATAAAAAGAAATAATCAAATCAGAAAAAAAAAACAGTTGAAAAACTTAAACATTCAAATATAAATCTCAGCTTTCTTGTCAACAAGTACTTTTTTTGCTGCAGTAATTTTTTCTATTAAGTCCTACTTTTCAGAGGCAACCCTCTTTAGCACATTAGATTTTATAATATTTGACTTAATTTCTATCAAAATTATTTTCTATTTTTCCACTTGCAATGCATACTCATCTGCATCATACCTAAGCTGAAGTATGGTACCTTCAAGGGTGTGATCTCTTCATTAAAATTTTGCAGTTTTGTATCACAGTCAGTTTTTAGAGGCCTTCAGGGACTTTTCTGACTGCTAAAATATATGTGCACCCTTGACATGTCCCATAAGTTTAGTTGTCATAGCCGATTGGGATATTTTCACTGCACAGTTTCCACAAGAAGAGGTGTCATAGGATTGTCAGTTTGGAAAACTAACAAGAAAAAACTTAACAATTTTGCAGTTTCCTTAAAAAATTGCAACTTTATAGGGACTAAAACAGCTTGAGTAAGATTTTCGAAATCAGCACAATGGGACAGGCTATCATGGAATATCTTATACAACAAAGACAGTAATTTGTTCAACTTCCATCCTGAAGCATTTGTACCATTCTTGAATGAACAGTGCATTGTGTGAAGGCCGCATAATACAATTGATACTAACTGGGTTCACATTCACTTCTCTTAGTACTCAAATTAGAAAGGAAAGACATATTAACATTTGGACCATCCCTGATAACCTGGAGCATTTTATCTTTTTCTAAACCACTCAAACATTTATGGAAATTTATCATAATATCAACAGCACCAGCTTTTCCAAAGAATTCAAAAAATTATTATTCCCAAAGAGTTGTAATAACTTGTTTTTACCATCTCTAATGAGGACTCCCAATATCTAACATGCAAATCCATCTGACTCTTCAACTCACAGGCATATGTTGTTTATATTTTCATTCATTAACATGTATTTTCATGTATTTTTAATGTGTTCAACAGAGCTAACCTTTTAACATACAACAATCATCTAGATCATATTTAAAAAATTAAGAATATATTTTGCAAAATAATTTATTTTATAAATTTGGCATTTAGCTGGTGGCTTTCTTAATTTTATGATAGGTGATGATTGAAAAAGTTAAAAAAACAATTATATTACATAATTATATTTTTAGAAAAAAACTTTTGGCAAAAAGGCGTAGTTAAAATAAAGATTATGCGGAAATAAAAAATCATCAAACATACCTAACATAATAAAATAATATTCAACCAAATAAAATATTTTATAATTGTCTTTTAACAGCTTTTAAAATTTAGCTTTATATTTGACTGACATTTTCTATTCGGAAAATACAAAATTAGTTTAGGTCAGGGTTGGCATTAAAAAACCCGCCCAAAAAAACCCAGGTAATCTGGGTTTTATTGGGTTTTTTAAAGATATTTAATAATTTTATGAACTTTCATAACCAACATTAACATTATAACTATAATATTATTAACTAAATTAATTATTAACTACTTTTATTAACTAAATTATTATTAACTATTATTATTAACTATTATAA
Source organism: Hydra vulgaris (assembly GCF_038396675.1). Classification (NCBI taxonomy): domain Eukaryota; kingdom Metazoa; phylum Cnidaria; class Hydrozoa; order Anthoathecata; family Hydridae; genus Hydra; species Hydra vulgaris. The sequence goes on along the minus strand of NC_088928.1, from coordinate 9,886,998 downwards.
CCAACAATAACAGCTCTTAGAGCAGATATATATATATATATATATATATATATATATATATATATATATATATATATATATATACATACACACACAAGGCTGGATTAATATACACAAGATTGGACTTGTTTACCAATTATTTGTTAATTCCAACTTTATTAAATAAGGTTGAAACTAACAATAAAAAAACAAAAACATACATTTTTAAATATTACATAAATAATATTAATAAGATAAATATATTAAAATATAATTTTGAACATAAAAATAATATAATAAATAAAAATGGAAAATTAAACTTTTTTTTCCATGAAAATTGGTAGATATAACCATATAATTCTAATTTACTAATTTGCTATTTTGTCTTATATCAATTTTTGTTATTTAATAAATGAAAAATAATGTGCGTTCTAAGAAATGAATATAAAAATTTGGTATTTTGATCTTTTAATTTAATATTTTACCAAATTTTTACTTTTAATAGTTTAATTAATTTAATCAACTTACGAGAGCATAACAAAACTTGTTAAATTCTCTCAACATTACAAAAGGGCGATAGAACCCTATTATTCTAACACCACGATATATTAAATTGACCTGTTGCTGCATTAAAAAAAAAAAAAGCCATGTCAAATAAATAACATACATAACATAAACTTAACATATATAAGTCTAAAAATTAATTTTTAGAAGCATCTTTATGCTTTTAAATAGGGACATTTGCATAAAGTATTTTGATGAAAGATATAGTTCTATTTGCCAACATAACCCAGCTTTACTTTCCTGCTGTAAATATAAAGTTGTTTACTTTCATGTATAAATTAATAAATATTAATTTGGTTTAAATTGATATTTTTTCAAATGGTTTAAACTGTGTGGTTTAAACCTATTAACTCTGAATAAAGCAAAAGTTCAACTCAAGTAAATATGCAAACCAAAAACACTAATAAAGTTCCTTTTAAGACAAAACCAAATAGTTACTTTTAACGTGATTAATCCCAAGACTCATTCAAATTACGTAACCAATCAAATGTGTAAGAAAATAAACAACCTGCGCAATCTAAATTCATCACAAAAATTAATAAAAATAGTAATAGTGAAAAAGGCATTGCCCAAAAACCATAAAAAATAAAAACTCACAAAAATATAAAGATTTAAACATATAGTAAAGAATATATGAAACTTTTTGGATTTTTAATAAAAGTCGAAAATTGTGCGTGTAAAATTAAAAAAGGCTGAGTAAAGAATGTGAGATAATGTAGCTTAAAAACTCCTTGAAAATGTAAATAATATGAAAACCATTGAATAAATAATATATTAAAAAAATACTTATCTTGAAGCCATAACTAAATCAAAATTTTGAAAAATGAAGTATTTTAACTAAAAACTAAAAATAAAAGCACTTATTTAGACAATTATGTCAAAAAGGCAGAGATATTTAAAAAATATTAAGCTCCCACCCATTGGACAAAAACTCAACATATACATTCTAAATTGATGTGAATTATGCTGAGCTACACTGTGCAATTAAGTAAAATACAGATTTAATGAACCAGTTATGCCATTTATACCACCTGGATGAACATGCATTGGTACATTGAGGCAGATGTCTTAAAACCCACTCTAATACAAAAATTTAAAAGAATATAAAAGACAAAAGTCTTGTAGTTGAGTATAATAATATTAAACGAGGGATACTTGAAAAAAATTGACAATAAGAATTTAGGAGACAGTTGGTACTAACCACATTTTTTAAATTTCTGTCTAAATAAATCAACAAATAAAATATAGCAAAAACATTTGTTCAGAAATATAATTTTTTTTGCACTAAAAAGTAGAAAATAAACTTTTTAATTTAAATTTAATAGCTCAGTAAACTAAAGATTGACAGGTCTGCACAGTAGGGTACAGCGAGATTTTTTTTTTCTTCTAAAAGCTTAAGAAAAGGTGAATTCTTATGTAAAATCAAACTTTAAATAGGGTTTACTTAAAAATATTTTTGATTGGAAAAAGTTTTGATACCCAAATTTGCACTTTTAGAAATTGCAAAATTTAGTAAAATATTATTTGTCACACTTGTCCTTTATTATGTTTTACATGTCCTTCTTTTTCATTGCGATGAAATATTAAATGCAAATAATGTTTTTAGACCAGTTGCAATTTTTTTTGATACTTGTTTCAATATCATTATCTTGCATGAATCCTACCAGCAATGCAGATTCTGGACATTTTAGGGGAGGGGGTCTTCAATTTTCAACGAGGTTTTAATGATTAACAAATTTGCTTATAACAGTTGTTTTTTTTTGTTTCATTAGAAATAAAGGTGGTGCCAGTGATGCGGTTCCCCAAAAACAGGAGGTTTATCCCATCTTACCCAAATAATATTTTGATAACACTACTATAACACTATTAAAAAAACAATAAATAAAATAAGATATCTTTCAAATCTATTGACATTGAAAATTTATTAAAATTTCTTTCTTTGTTTTAAAAACAGGTAGCAACTCTCTATGTTGAGCTCTAGCTCTAATATATCCATCTCTTGCATCTGGTCCAAATACTGACATGGATGCTACTGTCACTTATTTTACAGCACGCTCGGTACTTTGAGTATGAATTTTACCAGAAGGAGTTATTAGAGGTGTCAATCTTAGCATTACCAACTTATCTTTAGTGAGCAAACAAGTAAAAACAGGTTCTTGTATCACACCATTTTCCAATTGACTAGCTCTTTAAGAGTAGTTGCTGCAAAGTTCAGTTTAGGTGTTTTTCTTGGTCTGATTCGCATGTCTCCAAGGATATCATTACCCCTTTGTTCCAAAATTCAGTAAACTGCAAAGTTGTGGTCTTCTGCATTATTACTAGATAATAAAGAGATTAATAAACTTTCATGATTCGCATACCAAGCGCCTAACTGGATGTAGGGAGTCACAATTTCTCTTACTATAACAGGTTGATTTCTAAGAATTCTCAATTGAGACAGAATGTGACTGGAAGCATCTTCAAGTCTGTCTTTAACTTTAATGTCAAAAAAAAGTTTAAGTAAAATTGTAATCAAAATAAGACAAGTAACTCATGATTTTTCAAATTCTGATCAGTTAAGTCATGTTTCCTTGTCCACATAAAGACTATTCTCATGCCAGTAGTGAGCCATCTGGAATGACTTAGGGAGCCACATTGAATTTCTCTAAGATTAGGTGGCAATACGCCGATCTTAACTGCTTTGCATAACTTGTAGGTTTGTTTTTGATCTGTTGACATATTTTTTAGTATTGTTTTTGGAATGTCAACAAAGCTCTCTCCCTCTGGAAGAGCTTTAAATTGAGGATTGCACTCCATTTTATTAACATCAGCAAGACATTTTCCAACAGGACCTACAAAGCCAGTAATACATGATGTTAGTCCATCAATTCCTTTTATTAGGTGACGCAAAAATACCTCATTTGAATGAAGCATGCATATGGCCCAGTGATATTTGTGACCTAACAGCTTTTTAAGATGTGTTGTAGCACCACCTTTCCAGCCGGTGTTAATTGAAGTATTATCAGCTCTAAGTACTAAACATGATTCAGTAAGATTATATTGTTGCAGCAAATTATAAACTTTTTAGCTGGCTTATCTGAATGAGTATGTGCATTTGGAGTAAAATGACCAAGATATCGACCACCAGGTTCTATAGTCACAGTAATGTGTTGCTCTTTGATAATAATAGGATGTAGCTGTCCATTTAAATCATTTATCATCGCTCTTGTCGAATCTTTTCTTCCATCAAAGTAAATGCCAATATTATCTGCTTTTGGAAGATTGAAATTGTCATTATTCTTTGCTACTACCATGACTTTTTTTCTCGCTCTTGTTAACTTAGAAAGATCACAAGCAAGGTAAGAGTATTTAGGGGTGAGAAATCCTGCTTCAATTAAATCTTGCAGATAACTTGTAGCAACTGCTGCAGTAACAGCAGGTGAAATCCCAAACCTATAAAATAAAAATAATTTATATTTATTTTTATTAATTCATCATCCAAACTTTTGCTGCTCAACAAAATAATAATCTAAATGATTACCTTATACTAGCCATTGCTGTGTTTTTTATTGACATAGTGTTTTTTCTTGACTTCTTTTCTAAAAATCGTGTTACGAGGAAAACATAGACACCTAATTTATCCTTTAGAAGCCTTTCAACCAACAATTTAATTTCATTGTCTTGTTTTAAAGTAAAGTTAACATTAACTGGATTATAGTTTTCATTGAGAGAAATATCAGGAGAAATATTTTTTGATATTCTTCATATAATTCTATATCTTGTTTTTCTGTGACCTAAAACCAAACTTTTACGAATATTATTTTTGTTTTATATGTATATGTATATACATATATACATATATATATATATATATATATATATATATATATATATATATATATATATATATATATATATATATATATATATATATATATACATATATATATATATATAAATATAAATGTATATATATACTTATATATATGCATATATATGTATATATATACATATATAGTTATATATATACATGCATATATATACATATGTATATATATACTTATATATATATATTTTTATATATACATGCATATATATACGCTGTGTATATATATATATATATATATATATATATATATATATATATATATATATATATATATACATATATAAATTAGTAAAAAACACTTATCTAACTTTGATCTTCAAGAAGATCAAAGAATCTTCAAGATCAAAGATCAAAGATCAATCTTCAAGATCAAAGATCTTCAAGAAGATCAAAGTTAGATAAGTGTTTTTTACTAATTTATTATTGCTCTGTTCTTTAAGAACATTGAGCACTCTATTTGTAAAATACACTAACATAATTTACATATATATATATATATATATATATATATATATATATATATATGTATATATATATATATATATATATATATATATATATATATATATATATATATATATATATATATATATATATATATATATACATTAAGGTGGTCCTTATTTATAAGGAAAAACTTTTTTTTTCGAATTGTTTTGAAATTATTTGCCAGAATGTACCTTTATATAAGACATGAAAATATACCAAATTTCAGCTCAATCGGTTAATATTAACACATGCCGCATTGACGCTGAAGTTGTGAGATTCAATGTAAGGCAGTTACCTGTAAGAACGACAATGTACGGTCAACTGTAAACATAAAATTACGCATTTTTTAAAGATATAGTTTATCCTAATACTATATTTTTTATTTATTGAAATGATACATCCACTTCAATAACATATTTGGATTAAAGTAAGCCTCCTTTTGTGGCGACTGGGAACTCTCTCCGGTACTCCTGAACAACCTGAATAAAATAAAAATAATATTGAATGTGTTTTCTAAACCTAGCCTATAGAATGTGTTCAAGAAAAAAATAACAAAAAATTAAATTTGTTTATACATACCTGTATCAAAAATTGTTTTTGATGCTCATTTTTCGTCATTTTTTCATTGTAATCCTCCATCAACTTCACTCCTCTTTCTGCAATATCATTTGTACATTTTAAGGTTGAAATGATATTTTTTCCTGTGCGATAATCCTCTCTGTTTTCCCAATTCAGCTGATCGTCCTGAAGAAATTCAACACAAATACCGAATCGTTTAAATAACTGAAGTGAATTGGCAGACAATAATTCAGTTGGTAGATCTTTTTGAACAAAATTTTGGACATCTTGGATTTGCAACGATAGTTTTTTCTCAATGACTTCTGTCTCTTCATTTTCTTCTTCTTTTTTATTCACAGTCTCTATGTTTTTATTTGCACATTCCCTAATTTTTTGAGCCATTCTAATTTTTTCAACTCTCTCAATTCTATCGTCAAATATTGCCATGGCAGCACACTCTTCACTTAGATACCATAAATGGTTTAAAAATTTTGTTATTGCAATGGTTGCAATGTTTTCATTAATATTTTTAAATTTAACCAATTTTCTCAAAAAATATATATCATTTAGGGGAGCTCCTGTAGTACTTGTTGCTGAAAACCAGGTCTCTACATAACAGTATACAACGAAAGCGCAAATTTCTGCATTCAGTTTTGAATTATCCTTTCTCATTTTCATTTGATCGCGAAATAAAAAAAGTTTTAAACAATAAATCGCTTTAGACATCCATCTTGCTAAATGATATGCTCACTAAAACTCACATTTGTTGTTCTCCCAAAAAAATGAGCGTCAATTGCAAAAACTCTTTGTAGTCATCACGTGGTTGCTCTTCTGCAAGTTTCTGTTTCACAAAATAAATAATTTCGGGCGCTACATCTTTCAGTGCATTATAAACAGCTTCATCGCTGGTATCTAAAAATTTAATTTTATCAATATTCTTCCAGTTTTCTTTCAGTGCTTTGAATTGAGCAATTTCCGGCTCGGATGCTACAATTGCTTTTGTCCTCGTGAATACACCAGCCAAAACGACCTCAAATATATGGTGTCGGCATGGAGGCCACAAAATATCTCACCCTGACCTTTGTTGAAGCAGAACTGCAGCTCCTTTTATACGTCCAGTGTTTGATGCTGTAGTATCAAAACAAAAGGTTTAAATTTTTTCGGTTAAATTCCATTCATCAGTGATATGGAACACAGGAAGCCGATCAATTTTCTCATTTTTTGTGATATCAGGCAATAATTTGGAATCCCAATGCACTTCAATAAAATTTGCATCATTTCCTACCAATTTTATTGATGAATATTTTATTTTCCGCAAAATCTCTCTATTTCTTTTGATAGACGATCTATTGAGAACAAACTCGGTGATATCTATATTAAGAGCTTCTAGGACGGCAGAAATAATATGCATTGCATCCCTGTCACTCACTTTACATTTGTCCAAGGCAGCGGCCAGGCGAGGTGTCATTAATGTCTTTCGTCCTCTCTTGTTTGAAGATGGACCCTGTTCAGATTCCGATATTAAATGTGTCATCTTCACTGTTGTCTTGATTTATCACTTTTTTCTGTGAACCTTCGTTTTCTTTATCTTCCATTTCAAAATATGCAATCGAACAACTAGAATTTTACAACAAATCTTCTTTTTTTTCCAACTCTGCAGCTGTGCGTTCTTCTTTCCGCTTTTCCTTACATAATAATTTGATATCTACTCCCAACATACAACCTACTCTACCTTTCTCCCTTTGTTTAATTAAAAATTCTCTATCTTCGGCGATTTTAATCTCATTTAACGCATTTAAGGTGGCAATATCAAAAAGGTTGTTTAAATCTTCTTTAAAATCATTTTCTTTTTCTCTCTGCCGTTCAGTATCTCTATTTTTAGATTTTTCTAAATTTCTGACATTATCGTACAAAGATTTTAATTTCGAAATAAAGTTTGAACGGTTTTGAACTGGGATTCTTGCTTTTTTCCAAAAAACGACCACTTCATCAATAACTAAAGCACTGCTGTCATTAAGATTTAAATTTACCACTCTCATGTTATAAAAAATTACACTCAAAACATCTTGTTTACATGGTAATTTACTACCACAGATTTGATTTTTTATCACTCCAACTAGATAAATATTTTTCCAAAAAGTGGACATTTTAGCACTTTTATCAATTACTTATATAGCACGTCTTTTCTTATGCACTTCATGTACGAAACTAAAACGAATGTAGCATTGAACAAATAATATGTAAAAACAAAATTGACTTGTAGAGACTTGTAGTTGCCCTTGTAGCGAATTCAGAATGCACTTGGTGGTTAGTTGCGCATAGCATCGTCATAGCATGTTAGACAGTCAGATGCATGAAACTTTAAGGCCAATGTGGCACGTGTTAATATTATCGGATTGAGCTGAAATTTTGTATTTTTAATGTTTTGGTGTAACTGAGCAAAATTACAAATAATTTTGTTCAAATATGAACTTTCGAAAATAAGGACCACCCTAATATGCATATATATATATATATATATATATATATATATATATATATATATATACATATATATATATATATATATACATATATATATATATATATACATATATATATATATATATATATATATATATATATATATATATATATATATATATATATATATATATATATATATATATATAAATATACTAGCTGGAGTTACCCGGCGTTGCCCAGGCCAATATTTAAACTGGCTTACCTGATATCTGTACACAAAAATGGGCCCAAAAAATGGTCCCCCCTGACCCCAGGGGTCAAAACCCAGCTAAGAACCTTCTCCCCCTCGAGGACTACCCCCATGCCAAATTTCACCGAGATCGGTCCGGCGGTTTGGATTTCTATAGAGAACAAACAAACAAACACAGACACAAACACACATTGCCCTTTATATATACCTAGCTGGAGTTACCCGGTGTTGCCCGGGCCAATATTTAAACTGGCTTACCTGATATCTGTACACAAAAATGGTCCCAAAAAATGGTCCCCCCTGACCCCGGGGGTCGGGGTACGGGGTCAAAACCCAGGTAAGAACCTTCTCCCCCTCGAGGACTACCCCCATGCCAAATTTCATCGAGATCGGTCCGGCGGTTTGGATTTCTATAGAGAACAAACAAACACACACACATTGCCCTTTATATATATTAAGATATATATATATATATATATATATATATATATATATATATATATATATATATATATATATATATATATATATATATATATATATACATATATACATATGTGCTATATAAACAAAAAAAATATTTATTATTATGAAATTATATTTACCTCAAAGGATGCTTGATCATCTTGCAGTTTTGTTGTCTCAATCTTATCAGCATGTCCCATCTGCATGTCAAACTTTTCACCTGTCTTATTTCTTTGACTGTATGAGCTCCATATTTTCACCTGTCTTATTTCTTTGACCTGAGCTTCATAGTTGAAATTTTTTTAGAAAAAATACAGGTGCAAATTATATGTGCTTTACTTTTACAATTTTGGGGGGAAGAACACCCAGACAGATCATGTTTACACAGAAGTATCTTATGAGAACATGTTATGAGGTCCATTAGCTTATCTAACTTCAATAGAAGTTCTTCTTTTACTTTTGCCTTAGTTCTTCCCCATACAACGTTTTCTGCTTTCTCCCTAAGGGTTTTAATTCTATAATAAAGCGATTTTTCACCAATAATAACTGGCTGTTGAAACTTAGCATTTGCTTTTCTCAATTGAGCAAGAACAAATGGAATCAGATCGCTAGCAAGATCTTTGTTAAAATATTTATTATGGTGTAGATTGCATGTTATGCTATTTTGTTCTTTTAGTAAAATTCCTTTTTGAACAACTGCTCTGTTTGTAGGCAGCTCACTATGAATAAAATCTTTTCCAGGTCCAATAAAATCTGAAATTGCAGTGGTAGATGATTTAGTCTTAACTTTCGACATTTATAAATATCTCGATTAAATAACTAATAAGGAATAAAATAGTAACAGACTATGATCTTGTATAAAGCTTTTATACAGCGGAGAGCCAAGTGAAAATATCTTTTAAAATTAATTCAGCGCTGCGCTTATTAGGAGAGTTCATTACATAAATAATTTTATTTATTTTATAATAATTTTATTTATTTTATAATAATTTAAGTTTTTTTCATTTTAATAATGTGTAAATATGAAAATTTGGGTATCAAGACGTTTTCTGATCAAAAAGTGGTCCATAACACACCTACCTTGGAATTAAATTTAACATAGGAATACACCTTTTCTTAAGCTTGAATTTTATTTTTTTCAAAAACATATAAATTTCACTGTACCCTACTGCACAGGGTTTATATAGAAACATACCTGTCAATCTTTAGTTTACTGAACTTTAAATAAAAATTTAAATTAAAAAGTTTATTTTCTACTTTTTAGTACAAAAAAGATTATATTTTTGAGCAAATGTTTTTGCTATATTTTATTTTAGACTTTTTAGTCTTTACAGAGAGTTACAAGATTTAGCAATGCATTTGACATTCATAATTAAATCTAGCTTTTTATCCTTATAAAAGAAACCAAATATTTCCTGATTAAAGGAGCAGAACATTTTTTTTAAGGATAAAAATGTTTTATATAAAATTAAAATAAAGCACAAATATTTTATTTGCATTGCCACCCTCGTCCTCCCAAATATGTAGTATATTTTTATATTAATATTAAACAAAATTATGTTGTAAGTTATTTCTTCAATTTTATTTTAAAAAAAAAAAAAAATTTTTTTAATTAAAAAAAAATTTAGACCCACAACCAATCTTAGCTGATTTTAAAAATAAAAAAATGTGTTTTTAAAAGAGAACAAATTATATTAAAAAAAATTACAACCCCACAACTTTAAAAGTTAAAAAACAAGCTGTTTTAAATCAACAATTGTTTTAAAAATTTTTTTATCACTTCAGTTGCTGGAAATGATGTGGATACTGTATCATAACGTCAATTATATTTTTTTCATAAATTGTCTCCTTTTAACAATTATCCAATATGAAAGAATGAGAATTTATTTTGATTGATTCTACTCACAACTTCAAAAAAACTTTTAACATCTTAAAAAGTTGTAAAAAATTTCTTTTTCCTTAATCATATATACCAAGAGATCAATTATTTGCTAACCAATTAAAAGTCTTAGTTTCACTTTTTGCTTTGAAATGCAGATTTTAATGACTACAGATTTTTCAGCATGAAAGTTAAAACAACTTAAAAGTTGCCCATCTCTTATCCAAACAATGTTTCCCGTCCACAAATCTTGAAGAAAATCAGCAAAGCTATGTTTAAATAATTTTTTTTAATGAAAAAACTGCATGTGCCCTAAAGTTTTTTTTAAAAAAAGGCCTACTCGCAACACTTAAAATAAATTTGCTGAATGGTCAATGAATGCCCGAGGAAAAATGAATTATATTAGAACAAAGGAGAATTGTTTTTCGAACAAAGCATATTTTGACAGTTGTCAATACAAAAATAAAGATTAATAAAAGAATATTTAAAAATATATAAAACAGACAATGCACGCAAACAGTACATACAATAATAAAAAATAAAATTTTTACACTAAGCAAACACCTTTACAAACACTTTAAAATAAAATTGTAAATTTTTTACAAACACTTAAAATGAACAAAGATATACAACAAATAAAAACTTATATACCTAAAAATTGACTACAAAATAAAAAGTATGCATACAACAATGTAAGGCCTCAGAATGTAAAAAAAAAATTAATGCTCATGTGTAAATATAATTTGTGTAGTGATTAAATAATAAACATTTCCTCAGAGTCATGTTTATTATTACTGGCATTTTGATGAGGATCAGCACTAATTACTAGTTTATCCCTTTAGACACCAATAATTGGTATTATAACAATAATGATAATAATAATATTAAAATCAAAAGAAACAGTACGCAAGTCTTGAAAAAAAATCAGCAAACCTATGTTTAAATAAATTTTTTAATGAAAAAACTGCATATGCCCTGAAGTTTTATTTTCAAAAAGACCTACTTGAAACACTATCAATAGTTTAACAGGTTTACCACTATTAAAACTGAGGCTAAAAATAAGGACTTTAAGGAGAATTAAGGATATATTTTCCCAATTTATAAGGAGATTTGGTCGCGAACACTAATTTTTTCAAGCGAAAAATAAGGAGAATTAAGGAAAAAATGATTACTTTAAAAACAGAATCGTTCTTTTTTCAATAAATATTAAATATAAATAGATAAACTATTATAAATATATATATATATATATATATATATATATATATATATATATATATATATATATATATATATATAACATTATTAAAAAAGTTCATTTTTCTTGTTAACAAGCTTCTTTTTTTCAACATATAGCTTTTCAAGAGACTCTAGTTTTTCAAAGGCAGCTCTTTTTAATGCATTAGATTTTGATATGTGAGCTTTAATGTCATCTAATTACAAAGAGAATCATTAAATAATGCCATTTCATTTAGTATTATATGAACTAAAAATTAGTAAAAGAAAAACAAGGACAGCCTAATTTCAAATTTCAAAACTTGACCTAAAATATATGTAACATCACTAGATTAAAAAATATTATACTTATTTCTTTGATTTCCATGGAAATCAAAGACTTAAGTATAATCTTTAGTATAAAAGACTTTTTAAAAATTTAAAAAATGATTTTTAAACCAAAAAATTAAAAATAATTAAACATGTTAATTAAAAAAAGATAAGCTAAAAGTTAAGGATATATTTCTAATAATATATAAGAACAATTAAAAAAAAAATACAGCAAAAAAAATTATTTTATTATTTTGTAGAACCACATTTCTATTGTAATCATTGATTTACTCTCTTTGGCATTGAATTTACAAGACTTGATATATTGTTGATATCTGATATCGTTGTTTTCTTCTTTAAATATATCGATAGAGGGAAGAAGGAATTATCAATATTCTAAAATTTCAATATATCTAACAAAATTAATTCGAACTTCAAATAATCAATAGCATACAACTCCTGTATAGTTCATGCAGGCCTTACATATGCTCCTATTTTGCTTGGTTCGCTTTAATGTAAAATAGAATATGCAATATTTAACTTTTTTTTCAAATTGTTTTTTTGACAATGAAATAATCCTTGGTTTCAAAGAAAAATAGATTTGTAACGTGTTGTTTCATTGGTCGTCAACCGTGATTTAGGAGTTTCATGCTGTATTTTTTTATAACTCACTCTGTAACTTTTTTTATTATTTGATTTATTTATATGTTTATTAGTAATACTTCAAACAACAAAAACAAAAATTTAGAGTTAGTAAATGCTGATGAAAATAAAAGCAACATTATAAAAGAAAATCATCAAATAAAGCAACTTCCTCACCAAGCCTCAACTTTTAGGCACCAATCCTCAAATAAAGCACCAAGCCTCAAATAAAGCACCAAGCCTCAACTTCTAACCAACATTAAAAAAATGAAAATTATAAAGTAGATGTTTTAAAATTATATTTAATTAGTAATACAAAGTAATATTTATGAAAACAACATGTCAATTAAATAGTAAAGACTTTACGTATTAATTAGCACTAATAAAATATTGAAAAAATTAAACAGTTTTCAAAATAATTTCAATCAAAAAGGTGCTTTAAAAAAAAAGAAAAAGTGGGCTCTCTCTATATATAAATATATATATATATATATATATATATATATATATATATATATATATATATATATATATATATATATATATATATATATATATAAATATTAGGGTGCATCACAAAACAACAATTTAAAAAAATTGATTTTGTCTGACACGTAATTCTGTTCTATATATTAAAAACAATGACTTTCAAAAATTATAGAATAAGAAATTCTTTTAGAGGTTTCCCAACACACCAGTCCCTAATATTTAAAAAAAATATAGTTTTTCAAAAGTAGGTCATGTTGGGTCTAAAATTAAGCAAAATCTTAAAAACATTTAAAAAAAAATCATCATTTAAAAAAACAAACATTTAATATTTCACTGCTATGAAAACTACAAAAAATGCACCTTTTTCATTTTCCCTTTAAAATGTTATATTTATTGCAGTAATATCTAATGTGAATTTTTTTTTAATAAAATGATGATTATTTTTGAAATTTTTATAAAATTTTGCTTAATTTGTGACCGTTCAAATATTTAAGGGTGTTGGGAGAATTAAAAAAAAATTGTTTTTTTAATATATAGAACACAATTAGGTGTTAGACAAAATCAATTTTTGTATATATATATATATATATATATATATATATATATATATATATATATATATATATATATATATATATATATATATATATATATATATATATATATATATATATATATACATATATACACACATATATATATATTTTTTAAGTAATTCACCTCCCCAAGGCCAAGAAGTCCACTACATATGAGAAGGCTACTTGTGGTTATAACCCTCTCCCAACTCTATAACCCCAAAACACGAACCTTGACGAACAAGGCCGCTGCACGGAGAAACAAGTTGATGTATATATATATATGTATATATATATATATATATATATATATATATATATATATATATATATGTATATATATATATATGTATATATATATATATATATATATATGTATATATATATATATATATATATATATATATATATATATATATATATATATATATATATATATATATATATATATATATACATATTTATATAGGTGTAGGATTTCAAATCAAAGAAGTAACTATTAGCTTCTCTATTGATAAGTATAATCTATATACTTTAATAAAATTTCCTAGAAGATAATGATAGAAAATAAGGAGAAATTAAAGAGAGCAGTTAAATTTGAACTTTTTTAAAGGTTATTTAAGGACTTTTAAGAAGCTTTTTTTTTTAAGGATATTTAAAGTTTTTATGGAGGAGTGGGAACCCTGTTTAATAGAAAGATTTGTGGAAGTTAAAAAAGTAGTAATCAATTCCAAGCTGTTGGTTCACAAATGAGATATACTTATGAAACTAAATTAAAGTTACTTGACCAAAAATTAGTTATTTTGAAAAAATTTTGTTGGCTTTCTTAATGTAATTGCTGAAAAGTTCTAAATACAGGGTATTTAAATAGATGGTTCAAGCCTCCTTCCTTACCAATGTCGCTTATTGGGCTGGAGCTGAAACCAAACCATGGATCTCTTGGCTCTGAGCCTAAATTCTGTGATTGTTAAAATTGTTGTGACAGTTAAAATTGGTGAAAAAGACCTTCTTCTATATAACTCTTATTATAAAGGACCAATAACAAGAATTCGTCTTGTTGAGTGATTAAATGTAACACAGAAAATTCTGAACTCAAGATAATAAAGCAATCAGATACCAGGAGACTTACCATGTAAACTTTTATAAAAATGTGTAACTACCTTAAAAATTTAGTAAGCATATTTTATCCAAAAAATATGATGCGAATTATATCACTAATAAGTACTCTTGTTGAATCTTAAAAATATGAAGGATTTTTCAAATCTGTATGCTTATCAGTTGGATAACAATGAAATGGAACTTCACAATAAAAATCCAATTTTAATAACAATCACCCTTATTATTGAAGATAATACTGTAATTGTTTATGCAGGCTATTCAAAGATTGTTAAAGCTTCATGAACATTTTGGTTACAATAATCTATTTATTGATAAGAATTCTAAAGCATATTTATTAGACATTTAAAGAAAATGAAAAAATTGGTGTGTTTAATGACATTAATAGAAAAGATTTACTACAAAAATTTGCTTTACAATGTTACACTTATCTGCATATAAAATAATACAAAAACTAAAAATACAAGCTTCAAGTTAGTTACTTTTTTATATAGTATATATTTATTATTATCTATAAATATATTAATTCAATCCTCGGAATTAGGAAAAATGAGGTCGGCAATAAATTACCGGTCAGCAGTTAGGTCCGGATTGCTGAATACCGACCCTAATACTGAGAGTTGTTTAGTTGATTTTTTAATTTTATTTCTCTTTCAGTAAGTTATTTTGCACTTTAAACTATAATTTATTTTTTTCAATTATTGTGTAAAATAGTAGTTAACAAAAACTCTTGTAGTTTAGAGTATTGTTGCCAAAAATTCTTTAAAGACATAGGCAGCGAAAAAACCACAGCTTTAGGTTAATGCCTTTTATTTAAACTGACCAAAAAAGCACCTTATAATTGCCTATAGTTATCATAGACAGCCTTGCGTGCTCTTTCATGGGCTCTTTCCATCTTGTTACTCTTAGATAGACTGGTTTTACATTCTTTTACGTTCTTCTTAAATATCATTAATTTCTTAGAGAAAACTGCTTACTGGTGGGTGATAATGAAAAAAATTATAAAAAGTTAATGTTGCATCACCATCATTTATTGTAGAAAAGCCTCGAAGCATTTGTTAGCAAGTTTATGGTTCCCATGTCCCATCCTAACTGACATTAAAAAAGTATGTTTCAAAAGACATTTTCTCTCATCATTCTCCCTGGAATTAACAGTGGTGTTTTCCATAAAGGAAAAAGGACAGTTGCCAAGAAAGAAGTCAATCAGAAAAAAAAAAGCTTACTCAATAAATGGTCACCCTACCAAGAATTTACTGAAAACAACTGATATGCGCATTTTCTACAATTAGTAGTGATTTTGCTGGGTTATTTTTTACTATGCTGGGTAGAATTACATAGAATTTCATTCATCAATGCTTTTTATTGTATGCTTTATGTATATTTGTATGCTTTTTATTGGATACTGTTTCATTCATCAATGCTTTTTATTGTATAAACAAAAGAGGAATGCCATTAGAAGTTTTGATAGACAATGAAACAAACTTTGTTGGTCGAAATCATGAATTAAAAGAACTTAGATAAGAATAAAACAAACAGCCCTACAGCTTATAAAAAAATTAGGTTGCACTTTAGCACTAGATTAGGACTTCATCATGACAGAGTATTGAAATTAATGGTCAAGGCTGAAAAACTGGAATACCTGGAAAAATCATTTACTTTATTGAACTCTCCACTCTTAAAATATCAAGGATATAAAAGATAATGTTCCACTAACCAATTATTTTTTGACTTTGAGTCAGCAGCCAGCTTGCTATGGACTTATATATCTTTTCAAAAGTTGGGCACATAAATGGCTTTCTTTATTATCAAAACTATTCAAATGGAAATAAAAGAAATGAAAAATAGGCAATATCATAATGATAATTTATCTATAAAACTCTAAGGACATTGGTTGCTCAGGAGAATTGTGTTGTTGTTGCTGTGGTTATTAAGGTGCTCCCAGAATTCCTTATGATTTTATCACAGAGAACCGCAAAGAGTATTTAACTAGATAGTTCAAGCCTCCTTCCTTACCAATGTCGCATATTGGGCTGGAGCTGGTGTCGAACCTTGGACTCTTGGTTCTGAGCAGGGTTAGAAAAAACCCGTTTTTTTTTAAAAAAAACCCAGCCCACTGGGTTTTTTTGGGTTTTTTTAAAAATAGCTCTTTTTGCTTGGAAAATGAAAGACATAATACCTATTTTGCATTCAAACTATCTTTAAACATTTAATTTTTTTGAAATAATAATTAAAAACACATGGTAATATTTATTTATTGAAAAGAGCTTTTACAAGGAAAATTTAATAAATTGAAGAACTGTAAATAAAATTCTCCTTACATAATTTTACTTTGTTTGATTATTACAATAATTTTCAATTCTTGTCAACTTTTCAGATGTTTTTGACAGATTTCCAGTTAAACACTTCCTCTGGGATCATCAAGAATAAACTAAAACAAATATAAATTACACTTAAATAATAGAAATAGAACTTTTTTTAGAATTTAGATGGTTATACTGAAGTTAAAAACGATTTTTCCTACTACTTACCTACTTATTGATCAGATTCGATATCATCACAGGAACTGCTATCAGCTGCTGAGCTATTGTGAAATGATTTGTAAATCTTCACAAGTTTCATTGCCTTATCTGCACCAAGACGATTCCTGATCTTCTACCAGACAAATCCAAAGGTTGAAAAACATCTCTCAATTGAGGCTGAGCTAGCAGGACAGGAGTGTAGAGAAGCTAGAAAGCTGCAGAAATTGGCAGAAACCTTTTTATCCTTGATTTGAGATCTAGTAACCATTCCTTTCATGGTGTTCCACCATTCTGATGGAGAGAACCTTCAGTGATTCTGAGAATATTTTCTTGGGGAACACCTCCTGTCCTTCAAGTTAAACTTGTATAGTAAACCCAAGAAATCAGGGTTCCTGTCCTCTAACCATTGTTCTGCACTGTTTTCATTATCATTATCAATGAAGCTTTTGTAATCATCTACATAGCGATGGTCAGTTATATAGGCCAAAATATGAAAGGGTTGTACAGCATTTTGAAATCACTTCTTTATTGCATCATAGTATATGGATAGCTCTTCATCCTTTATCAATGAATACCAAATATGAACTGCGTCAGAGAGATGAGAAGAATCACTCTGCATCTTGTCTAAGGCAATCCCCATTTTTTTCATTTGACTAAGAAGACAACTTGCCTCACGTTTGATGGCTATATTCTCAATTATTCTTCCAATATTGGCTGGAAAATCTTTCATCTTCTCTCCATAGATCTCCACGTAGAAGTTATAATTTTTCTGGTAATGTCTCAATGCAGGCAACTTGAGAGTTCCAGCGTATTTCATTTGGCAGCTGAGGCATACATCCACCTTTTTCCTTTAATAAACCATGGGCCATATGCACATTTCTAAAATATTTCTGAACTTCCACAACCTGTTTTAGAATTTTTGAAAAAGAATTGCAAATGTCTTTCTGTAGCAAATTCATATAGTGTGCATTACAGCCATATGTTAACATATCAGGATACTCTTGTTTGATCAGCTCTTTCATTTTCTTCATCTCAGCTTCATTGTCATTGCAGACAGCAAATACAAACTTATTATATTCATTTTTTATGCTAACTATAGCTTCATTGATGATTTTGAAGCAGTATTCTGCAGTTTTTTTTTCTGATCCTGAGTCAACTATGTTGTACAGATTGTACTCTTTTTTCCATAATAAAATGAGTGAGCAATTATTGGGTCATTCTGAATACTAGACCATCCATCTTGACAAATTACCAATGTGTCTTTGGTTTCCAGTTCATTCTTTATACCAGCTGACAGATCATCATAGACTTCATTTAATAGATTTCCACCCAGTTTCTTTTGGCTTGGTGAGACATACCCAGGACGAAGAAGAGAGCAAAGTTTCTGAAACTCACAAGTTTTAACTGAATTAAAAGACACGTTAGAGCTGAAAAAAACCCGGGCAACTTGCTTGTCTATGGCATCTTTCTGATCATTTGATGTTCTAACTACAAAGTTATTTAAGTTACTACTTTTAAACCTATTTGCTGGTGTGGAGCTGGACATAATAAATCCTTCGGAAATTGAAGTATCTGACTCATTTGACAAGAGGCTAATATTGCTCATTGAGCTTCCAGGTCTTGGTTCTTGTTCATCAGTGTCCTTCTTTCTCTCTTTACACTTCTCCAAATGAATACAAACTCTTTCAATTTTTCCACTAATCTTCTCTGAACAATGGTCACACTGAACACTATTTTTGTCCCCTTCTATCTCACTGACCTCCTTCCACTCCCATCCTTTCTTCCTTCCACTTCCGAATGGCATTCTTATAAAGATTTTTTTCTGAAATATACACATTGCATTGAAATATGCAAGTTAAATATACGTAATGCTACGCAAATAATAATACTGTTCGAATAAAAGTTTCTTGAGTAATTTGTAAGATAAAACACAGGCCTGACTTTGATATGGTTGATGAAAGCCACTGAGATCACTGAAAGTATATTGTAAAAAATACTAAAACTATTTTTTCAGAAAGATTTCAAAAAAATCATGTCTTTTAAAAATTTTGATTCTTATTAAATACTATATTCTGATCATATCCATATCCTCTTTTCAATAGTAATTACCTTTTAATTAGTCATAATTATGTTTAAATGTTTTCTGAAATAAATAAATCACAGAAAAAAACCAAGCAAAGAGAATCCTTTAAACAAAATATTATTTTAAAGAAACCCAAAAAAACCCGGGGTTTTTTTGGTTTTTTTAACTGGGTTTTTTTTGGTGGGTTTTTTAATGCCAACCCTGGTTCTGAGCCAGAATTCTAACCATTAAATTACAGAAAATTACCGAGATAAGTCACGTTACAGTTGTGAAAGTTAACATTGGTGAAAAGGAGCTTCTTCTTATATACTCTTATTATAAAGGACCAATAACAAGAACTTGTCTTGTTGAGTGATTAAATGTAACACAGAAAATTCTGAACTTAAGATAATAAAACAATCAGATACCAGGAGACTATTATGAAACAATTTATTTTTACTATTAAAACTTTTAATTAATTTTTTTTTAATTGCATAAATATGGTAAATACTTTATGGTAAATACATTATTAATATTGAATTAAAATGACTTAAAACAAATATATTTTTACTGTAATACAGAAATAAACATTAAAATCAAATATATAATTTGTTAAGTTATACTTGAACAAACTGATTGAAAAAAGAAAAAAAAGTTTTCACTAAATAAACAAAAAGAATATTAAAGAAAAAACTGTTTAATAATGATAAATCATACAATAAACATGTTATAATAACAAAATTTTTGAAATATTATGATTATTAAATTATTAAGTGCGTCAGCAAATAATACTTATTAAAAAAGGAATATTGTGCATCAGTTATCAAAAACTTTATACTAACTTTTAGTATACCAAGTAAAGAGTAAAGCGACAGTAGACAAATAGTAAACTGCACTTAAGGGACAGTATAAGTGTGTTAACCAGTATATAATTTTTATGGCCATTTTTTTTGAATTGGAAAAATAATTTAGTGTCTTGGCTAGAGTTTTGGTTAAAAATAAAAAGTCTTCCACTATTAGGAAATTCCCTTATTAAATATGACAGCAAAATGTCTGTCAGACAGATTAAATAAAGGCAAGTTATGCACTGAATATATATTCAGATATATCAATTTCTAAAATGCAACTGCTTATAATTTGCCCACTACTTTCAGACAAAAGTTAATTAGAAATTTAAAATTCAAAAACTAGAAACATCTTAAAATAATTAGTGTGTAATTCACAGGTTCTTAGTTTAAAAAATAAGTTTTTAAGCTGAACTTGGTATCAATAAATTAATTATTAAATCTTATATTCGCACGCACATCATTTAAAATTTTTTTTTTTTTTTTTGACTACCACAACAATCAGAATTATTTTAATTTAATCACAACATTTTATGAAAAGATTAAAAAGTTCTTAATTTTGGAAGTACATTAAAGATTTTTCCATCTGCTGTCATGCTGCATATAAATATACCTATGATGACTGCTTCAATGTTTCATAATTCTAATGAAGCTTTTAGTAACTATTATTACACATGAATAATACAAAGTATTTTTTTAATTTTACTATTTATCACTTGTTTTTTACCTTTGACCATTAAAATCTCTTACTTGCCAAACAAGTTGATTGGAGTCATTTAATGGATCAATATTGTGCATTGTTTCCTCGCCACCCCATGAAAATGAAGAGAATTGATTATCTGAATTCTTAAACCAACTTTCATTATTCATTGCTTAATATTTATATTCATCTAAAAAAATTAGAAAAATAAAACTAAGAAGTAAATATACACAGATACACCATTGTGAAAAAATAAAAAAAACGCTTATTTCATGACTCTAGGAAACTCTATGGTGGGATTATAGTACTACTATTAGTAGTCACTGAGTCCTGAAATCTGGTTACACTGTCCACGGCAAAAAATCCAATTTTAAATTTTGCATAAAAGCACCTTTAAAAACTTGTAATATATATATATATATATATATATATATATATATATATATATATATATATATATATATATATATATATATATATCAACCCTCGAAATTAGGGTCAGGATTAGGCAAGGCCGATATTTGTTTGAGGTCGGCAAAAAATTACCAACCATGTTTCTATGTTTTATGGTCAAACCTTTGTTTTATTTTGTTTTTTCCAACCTGATGCTGTCCTCACGCAGATTAAGATTGGCAAATTATTGCTGACCTTATTTTTCCTAATTTTGAAGGCTGATGTGGATATATATATATATGTATATATATATATATATATATATATATATATATATATATATATATATATATATATATATATATATATATATATATATATATATATATATATATATACACACACACACACACATAGGCTACTTAATTGTAGTTATAACTCCAAAACACAAACCTTGTGCGAAGAAACAAGTTGAGCACGGTAATACCAGGGACATGGTGGTGATCAAACTTGGAAAAAAGATGTATACTAGGAAACAGCTGCTGCTGAAAATGAAGTAAAGCTCGCTATTCAAGAAATTGTGTTTGAATCTTGGATGAGATTATAAAAATTGACTTATAATCCCAAGCAACAGATAAAACTCTATTGGTGGAAGCACACCAAGTACAAAAGATTCATCAGAAGCATTGATGATAGGTACATGGACTAGATTTTTAATCTCACTTGCTTTCTTGATATTTGCATCAGCCAAACTGAAGTTATTAGAGGTCTGCATTTAGAAAGATCTTTTGATTCATTTTCACACCTAAAGCATGGGTGTGCACTAAAATGTGCCTGTAGACAAATAAAAATATTAACCAGCTCATATCACAAGACAGAACAAAGTTCATAAAGGATTATTATCATTAACGGATCATTAACAGGATCATTAACAAAGACATTAGTAGGACATTAACAGGACATTAATAAGGACATTAACAGGACATTAATAAGGACATTAACAGGATATTAATAAGGGCATAAACAGGACATTAATAATGATCATTAACAGATCTAAAACTTGCTTGACATTTTTATAGTTTTCTTGAGATCTTCAGTAATAAAAATTAATTAATGACATTTAACACCAGAATCTTTCACCAGAGAATTGGTGAGAAGTTGTTTTGAGAAGAGAGATTGGGAACCTTTTTAGCTTACTTTTAGGAAACTAAATCACCACCAAAAATTCCTAGTTTTAAAATGCAGTTATCAAAAAAATTTTATGATTTCAAGTAGTTGTTGACAAAGTCTTTACAGTAAGTCTTTACAGTAAGTCTTTACAGTAAGTCTTTACAGTGAACAACAAATTTAGTTTTACATCACTTTTTCCAATAGGATTTAAATTCTATTAAATTAAGATTATCAAAACTTTTAATTTTTTTCCTAATTTATTGAATAATAAAATATTATGCTATTAGTGTTATTACAACTTTGAAATAATTTACTGTAAACTAAGTTGATTAATATACTTTAAAGTTGACCAAAATCGACTAATATATTTCTGAAATCTTTTTGAAAAGGATTTTTAAATATAATTTAAAACTGTAACAGAAAAAAAACATTTCACGGTAATCTACATGTATTTATTTTAGATTTAAAAGTATTATTTTATATAATTAAAAATGTCAATGAGAAATGGGAAAAAGAAGGCTTGAGAGTGGGAGAAAGTAACTGAAGTTTTAATTAAACTTCAAATTTGAACTTGAAACTCAAATGAACAAACTTGTTTCTCCACGCAGCAACCTTGTTTATAAAGGTTTGTGTTAAGGAGTTAATGAGTTGAGAGAGGGTTGTAACCACAACAAGGTAGCCTCCTCTACTGTAGGCTACTACTACTCATTTAAGTTCACCTTGGGAGGTGAATAAAATAAAAGATAAAAAAATCTCAATCTATAAAAATATTTGAATAAAAATTGTGATAATGTATTTCCAAATATTGATTCAAATATTACTAAATCTGCTCTGAGAGATGTTATTGTTGGTTATAATAGTTAATAATAATTTAGTTAATAATAGTAGTTAATAGTTAATTTAGTTAATAAAATTATAGTTATAATGTTAATGTTGGTTATAATAGTTCATAAACTATTAAATATCTTTAAAAAACCCAATAAAACCTGGGTTATCTGGGTTTTATTGGGTATTTTTAAGCAGATTTTCTTGGGTTTTTTTGGGCAGGTTTTTAAATGCCAACCCTACTGTGTTGCGATGCACATCTTTAGTTTTCAGTTAGGGTCCTTCATTGAAAAGAGTACAGACCTTGAAGAACCTTGAAGAGCCTGAACTGGAAGAACATTGATAATAATTAAGAGAAATCATATATTATTATAAAAACATAACTTTAAAAATTACACTAAAACTTTAAAAGTCTTATTAAAATTTTACCTGAGAGAACTGGAATTGGGTTGCCTCTTAACCTCTCTGGCCTATTTAGGTGAGCAGTTCACACAAAGTGATGCTTCTTTTTATGCAATGACTGATGCTGTAACTCTCTTCTCCTAATTCTTTTCGCAGGCTTAAAGCAATTGTGTGAAAGACCTTTGCTAACTTTTGAAAAGCATCAAGATTAATTTCAGTTTGGTAAAACTGGATGTGGAGAACTGTGTTTCACTTTGTCAACTGTGTAAATTAAATAGTCACAAATGCAATCTCTTGTAACAGGAAGAACTTTAATAGTTGAGAAGTAAAAAAGGATAGGCTTAGTTTGAAACTTTCCTGTTTGAAGCTTCTTTAGATTAAAACATCATCAGTTACAAATGCCAATTAAAACTCTTGCACCATTAAAGGCTTCAATGGTGCAAGAGTAAAATTGAAACAAATTTTAAACAAAAGCAACCAATTGATTTAAATAAAGTCAATTGGTTGCTTTTGCTTAAAACTTGATTTACTTTTAATCATGAAGCTAGTTAATAAGTGCTTGCTCTTGTGGAGACACAAGAAGTTAACAGTCTTCCTGTTTTTTTTACATTTAGCCAGATAAAACATTATTTTACATTGTTCAGAGACCAAATTCAAGAAATGTTTGTTTTACAACTTAAGCAGCTTAAAGCTGAAA
>NC_088928.1:9822500-9860000 GCF_038396675.1 Hydra vulgaris | reverse complement strand
CCAAAAATATTTTATAGTTTACCGCAGTTTGGGTTAAACTCTAAAGTCATTTAGTGACTAGTTTGTTATTAATAACTATTTTTAAAATGTTTAAACGGTTCAGTGGCGCACACAGAACTTCTTGATGTTTCAGATATGTAGCTGGTATAGTCTATATAACGTAACAACAAGTAGGTATGTAGCAAACTATATCACATAACAACTAATCTATAGATAGTCAATAGCTACATATTGCAGCGTTTTAGCTAACGAAATTTTTACGAATAATTGATAGCTACATATCGTAGCTTTGTAGGTAGCTAAAACATAACGAGAAATCTATAGCTAATAGACGGCGACATATTACAATGCTTTACCTAGCGATATTATTACGACACTTAAACAGCTTGATATTGAAGCTATGAAGCTAACTATTAAAAAACGACAAATCTATAGCAAATTGATGGCAACACATTGCGGCTATGTTGCTAGCGATATTATTACTATATTTAGCCACCAACTAGTTGTAGACTTGTAGTTTTTTTATCAACTCTATAACCGAAATTTTTTAGCAAGCAAATGAGAATATATATATATATATATATATATATATATATATATATATATATATATATATATATATATATCTGTTAATAACCACAGAACAAAAAAATAACTCGGTTTTTTCCGTTATTAAACATGATATTCATCTCATCACTAAACATTACTGTCCTCCATTTTTCTTTAGATCATTCTTTGACGCTTTGGCGAAATTCTTTTTGCTTTTTTATATGTTTTTTGGTAAGTCGCGGTTTTAGAACAGCTTTTTTTTATAACATATTGTTAGCTATTAGTTTCCTACGCACAAGTGATGCTGATGCTTGATTTCCATTTGAAAGCTTCAATTCCCTTCTTAATCAAGTGGTTAGTGTGTCGGAGGCCCCCCAAAAAACTCTGGCGAATAGCAGGTATAAAATTTATACCTGCTACGTCCAGAGTTTTTTTATAGGACAGAGTATTTTTGATAAAGGTCTTAGTTTCATAGCCCTAAGACAATGATCTTAGCCCCCGATAGTTATACATACAGTTAATTACATAAACTTAATTATAAGGTTATGCTTGAACAAATTAGTAAGAATGTTGATTATTATTGTACGTGACATGTAATACATGTCATATACAACAATAATACAATGAATAATTTTTTCTCTTATACTCATTTAAATAATCTTAAATAATAAGTCTGCTATTTTTGATAATGTGAAGTTTTACTTTTTTTTTTTATAGGAGGCACAAAAGAAGTATTATTTTGTAAATTTTTTTATTATTATTAATTTTTTTGTTCTTTCTTTAAATGTTTTACAATATTAGTCGTTTTACAATTATAATAATTTCAATAATATTGTTTTTCAACTACATCGTTGCATTTATCGTGTTAAATATATATATATATATATATATATATATATATATATATATATATATATATATATATATATATATATATATATATATATGTATATATATATATATATATATATATATATATATATATATATATATATATATATATATATATATATATATATATTCTCGTAAGAATAAATAAACGTAAAAGATATGTAACATTCTATATGCAAATACTAAGAATTGATTTTGAAAAATTTTACTTTATAAAAATTAAAAATATAAGAGTATGTTATCGATAGATAAAATTGTTTGTTTAAGTTTTCTGTTGAATGTGTTGTAATTCCAATCTTGTGTAATATCAAAGTATCAAAATATTTCATAACTAGTTTGTTCTATAAAAAGCTCCTCGATAAGAGATACAAGATCTACCAAAATTTGTATGCAAAAAAGGTTGTTGGATAAAGTTTTCATTTCGAAGATAGTATTTTTTTTTTTTATGAGAGTATAAATTATAAAAAGGATAAGGTGAAGTGCTAGTTTTACATTTATACATAAAAAAAAGAATATATACATTAAGTTGATATACATTAAGAATATTCATTTTAATTAAAAGAGGCCTGGCATGAGTAAAACAGTCTTTAAAGTTTATAAGACATGCAATATGCTTCTGTTGACGATAAAGAAGTTTTAGTGTACTTTTATTTACACCACCCCATGCAGGATTAGCATAATTAATATGGCAATGAATAAATGAGTAATATAATTGAATTAAAGTATATTTATTTAAAAAAGGTCTAGATATGTATAGCATTCCTATACTTCTAGCAAATCTTATTGTTTAGGCTGTTAACATGATTTTTCCATGTGAGGTTTTCATCAATGTAAACACCCAAGAAATTAGTAACTTAAGCTCTCTTTGTTTCAGTATTATCAATATACAAGGAAGGTATATTCTTAAAAGATTTTTTCTGAAGCTGAGTAAAAGTGAATCCATTTAGTTTTTTCGATATTTATTGATAGTTTGTTTGACTTAAACCAGTTAGAAATTTTAATGAGTTCACTATTTATTTTGTTGAATAATGTTGGTAAGTTATTGTCAATTAAAAAAAGATTTGTGTCATTAGCAAACATAATTGTTGCCAAATTTGATGCTTTATAGAGATCATTACCATAAATTAGAAAAAGCAAAGGTATGGATCGTTGTGGAACTCCGCATGATTTATTTGATAAATTTAATTATGAGATTGTATCTGTTTTAACAAACTGTTTCCGATTTTTTAAATAGTTTTTTAATAATAATAATACATTCCCTGTGATTTCATAGAGTTGTAGTTTTTTAAAATGAATTTTTTGATCAACAGAGTCAAAAGCTTTTAATAAGTCCATGAAGATGTCTAAATTAGGTCAATAAAAGTAAAGATAATAAACCTTTGACTGCTCTGCAGATTTACCTTCTATATCTTAAGTTGACAATACCTTTAAACATCAGACGAGTCCCTATAATTATCAAAACAAATGTTTTTTCAAAGTATGTTGGGTCTAAAAGAAACATAATCATATAAAAATTTTAAAAATAATCATTATTTTATAAAATACATAAAGAAAAAAAAGTTATAATAAATTTTTTTTGTAGAAATACATAGAAAGTATGAATAAGTTAGAGATTGGACTAATGGTCCAGGTATAGCCCATGGCTTAATAAAGATTTAAAAAAAACAAGCAAATATCTTCAAGATTTAAAACTAGATTTGAATACAGCTACGAAAATGCTGCAATCCCTAAAAACGATTGTTCAAGAGCTTCTTTCTCAATTCAGTGAAATAGAACAGAAATGTAAAATTCTGTATCAAAATGATGCGTATCAACAGAAAAACAAAAAAATATAAAAAGTAAAACAGAAGATGGGACTACCGTGATGCAGAAGCAAATGATAATGAAGCTGGATTGACGCCTTCGGAAAAGTTTAAAATACACACATTTCATCCAATTATTGACTAGCTATTATCAACCTTGAATCAGATAATCTCTGCATAAAGTGTTATTGATGATAAATTTGATTTTTTGTCTCAAGTTAATACTTTAAAATTTTATAATTTGCAAGCCAAAGTCGTGCGTTTAATTAAAATATATCATGGCCTTGACCTTGAGCCTCAGTTATCCGATGAAATTGGTTAATTTATTGCTTTGTTTAAACAGTTTAACAAAGAAATCACGCCAACTGAAAAAAAAATTGTATAAGCAGAAGTAGATAATTGCTTATATTCATATTTATTGGTAAGCATAGGCTCGTGGCTGCTTTCCCAAATGTTTCAATTGCACTACGCATGTATCTTTGTTTAATGGTAAGCAATTTCGGCGGAGAACGCTCATTCTCTTAACTTAAGATCATTAAAAACAATTTAAGATTAACCATGGGCCAAGAAAGTTTAAACGGCCTGTCAAGAAAGTTTTACCAAAAACGTTTTAACGGCCTGGCCAAGAACATTTAAACAGCTTGTCGCTGTTATGCATAGGAAATAGATGACTTCAACAGTTAGATTTAAATTAGATGTAATTAAAGATTTTGCTAAAAAAAATCTCGAAAAGTAAACGTCTAATATTTTAGCAAATAAACAAACCTTTAAACTCTCAAAAATGCAATACCATTTGCAATTTATTGCATCGATTTGTTAGTTTGTTTAAACTTTTTACAATTTTTTATTACATTAAAAACTACTCTTTACAGTAAGTATTTTGAAAACTCTGTTAACTGCATTGAATTATAATAATTAAAAAAAAAAAGATTTTTTAGCTTTTCTGTCGCATTACTGCTACAAATTTTGTAATTTTTTAAATTACAGTTTGTAGGCCTTCGCCCAGCGATGCATCCGCATCTCTGAGAGCTACCACAGAGTTCGGAACACCTTACAACCAGCCAGCCTTAGAACCATTAAACTAAGGTTTAGAGCTGTACCTTTATTAGCAGATAACTGAAAGACTTGCATAGACACTATAAAGGAGGCTCGAGCAAAAGTCTATGGTTAGAATCAGTAAGTTCCAGCATTCATCATCTTAAGCAGGAAACAATGTAACACACGTTTACATCTACGCTTTACATACTACGACTTTAATAGATGAATAAGGGGTGCGAGGCTAGTAAACAAAATTATTCTGCTTACCCCAAACGTCTTTGCCTAAGAGGGCTTCTACAAGACAGTATTTGGATGCAGTTAACGTCGTGAAAGGAAGGTCAAAAAAAGTTAACGTCAACAATGTTACGTTTTTTTATAAATTTAATTTTTAAAAAAAGCAAAGTTAGGTAGCATTTGCAGCCCTGTGTTACATACTCGCTCAACGTCCAATATTTTAATAAAATTATTTATATTCTTATTTTTTAAAAACCGTATTGTGCTTTAAAAAGACCCAATGCATACTACTAACTACAACATACTACGTACACACTACGAACTAAATAACCACACCCAAAATGTCTACTCGTAACACTACTATACTTTAAAGTTGTTTTTGGTTAGTCTGCTATGCAAACTAAAAATTCCATATATGTACATAGCCTACATTATATTATTTAAACGTTTACACTATGGGTAAAACCTGCGCCTCGCAAGCCTCATGTGATTTCTTGAATGTCAAGGTGCGACACATTAGGTCCATGCATAAATAATAATCTAATATTGAAATAATGATGTTGATAGCTCTTTAAAAACTGAAAAACTTTGTAAATTGTAACTTTTGGCTCTTCCGTCTCAAAGGTTGCCAAATACAATTTGTTAAATACATTTTCTTTTATTCTAGATTTCATTAAAAATAATTGGCTTTTACTGTGAATTTGGATTAGGTCTAATGTTAAAGCAAGGAGAATTAAATTAATTTGAAATACGTTTGTAATTAAAACGTGTAAGGTGTATATATTTTTGTGAACTCTTTAATCTTTTCTTTGTTCAGAATAATTCTTTGTAGTTATAAACTAGAAATATGCACATAACTTAAAAGTTTATTTTTTTTATACCTTTTACTTTTGTTTACTTTTTTTAAGAGCAAGCATTTGTAATTTTAAATGGTTACATTAATATAAAATATGTTCATAAGCTAAAATTTGAACAATTTTTTTTTTCTAAACGTTTTACTTTTGATCACTTTTTTGTTTTAACCAGTGAAAAAAAAACGCTTTACTCACATCAAACCCATGTGGGTTCCGCGTGGGATACATGGGAACCCACATGCAACCCATGTATCCCACGCGGAACAAAGGACAAGCGTTTATTTTCACTGGGTAATTGTAAAATAGTCAATTTAAAATAATGTTTTGTTTTTCCATTTTAATTTGATTTAAAAAAAAAGGTGGTGGTGTTGGTGGTGTGGGGGTAATTAAATATCGACGTTATTTTATAGGTGGGGGAGGGAGGGGGTCTCTGAAAGTTTGACAAGTTAGGGGAGAGGAAATTGTAAAAGTTGGACAGCCCCTTTTGAATTAGAAAATTGATGTCATTATTTTTTCTCCATTATTAGAAAGATTTTTAAAATTTTCAAAATTTTCCTGTACTTTTTATAACATATATTGAAGGCTTTAAATGAATATAGGGTCATTAAATTGTTTAGCTACTGATACAAGCTGATTCCCTGATAACAAGTTGGCATGATCTCTTCCCGACATCTTTTATGTCAGTATTAGATCGACATCTTATTACTTCACCACGCCAATGTTGGCTCGTAAAAGCAAAATAAATCAAAAAATGTTCCTTGGGTAAAGGACATTGGCTTGATGTCTGCAAATACACCATAAATGATTTATTCTTTAAATTTTTACTGTGCGCAGGCCATAATATAAGGAGAAAATACTAACCATGCAAATTGACGCATTTCAAATACTTAAGCATATGAAATACGTGAATACGCGTGGTTAGTAATTGAAGTTAAGTTGATTAGTCTTTGAAATTTAGTAATAGTAATATATTTAAGCTGTGACCGATAATTTGGTGAGTGTACCAAGTATACTTGAACAGCTATATCAGAAATTCTGCATATTTACATTATTTAAAATCCAACTGTCAAATTAAATTAAAAATTGTTCACAGAAATAGCATTAACGACATCAGTAGATACCCAGTCGGCAAATTTAGTTGTAAATGCGCATTAGAAACTCGTTTAAATACGTATCGATATGGTATGTATGTTAGCCATTTTATCGTGTCGAATACGCATTAAAAATACGCATTAGATGCGTATAAGAACAGGTATACAATACGACGCCTACTGAGTATCAAACTCGCATTTGAAACTCTTGTAAACACGTATAAAATACGATAACCAGAGAATATTCAATACGATATTTTCCTGGTATTACATGGGCATTTAAAACTTTCTAGAATACGCATTATTTACGAGTATTTCTTAGCCATTTTATCGTGTCAAACACGCATTAAAAATAGACATCAGATGCGTATAAAGACAGGTATACAATACGACGCCTACTGAGTATCAAACTCGCATTTAAACACGTATAAAACACGATAACCAGAGAATATTCAATACAATTTTATTAACTAATATGAATTCATAACATAATAATAATGACTAGCAGTAAGCAATCCGTAATACGGGTTATGAGTTATTAAATCATTAATAACAATAAAAACACATTAATAACTTGATATATTATCTAAAATATTAAATACAAATTTATCTATAAATATTTTAACTTTGACTCCGTATCAGCAATGTCATTGCATATAGGTAACGACATAAAGACCGCATTAACATCAGTTGAGTTCTTTTTAAAATCTGTCACAACACAGGTACCAGAAAAGGAAAGTCAAGTAAAGCCTGCAAATACCTAAAAAAAGACATGAAAAAAAAAATTACAATTTTTAATTACAAAAGTACTATTTGCATTTTATTGTTAGTAGAACTAGGATAATAATAACAGAAAATATATGAACCTGTCATTTCGAAAAGGACACAAGTCCATTTACTAAAACTTTTCAAAATCAACAAAAATATGATTTTTATTAAAATAATGTCTAGGTTGCTAAAGAAATTAAACATAGAAGTAGATAAATAAAGAACGTATATAACTTATGCATTTTTTATTTTTTATAAAAAAAACATAAATCATACAGAAATTTTTAATTCAAACTTATAAACTAACTGCTAAAAGTTTTGGACTTATGTCCTTTTCGAAATGACAGGTTCATATATTCTGTCTACAGAATAATTAAAAAAGATTATAAAAAGGCTAGACAACACAATGTATACATTGTTACTATAGTAACACTGGCAAATAACACCACAACTTAATAAGATATTTTATTAACTTGAATACTTGGACTAAAAAGATTTTATTTATTACAATATTTGAACAATCAAGGGACAATTATTTCTTATAAATGACAAGGGACAAAATATTTCTTATAAATGGTCATTATCATTTGTGGTATTAAGAAATACGTAAGAGCTCAGTAATTACATAAGTTTTATTAAATCTCCCACTCATCTAAGAGAGAGAGAGAGAGAGAGAGAGAGAGAGAGAGAGAGAGAGAGAGAGAGAGAGAGAGAGAGAGAGAGAGAGAGAAAGAGAGAAAGAAAGTGTTTCCGAAGCAGCATGTTAACAAATGTAAAAAGCACGAAATAAATAGTAGTAACTGGTTTTATTATGTTACCAGTAAACAAAATTATTTTTACCTTGATTAAAAGCTAATTTCCAGCATTTCTTAATTAAGTTCCAGCTTCTCTCTAACTGTTGACTAATGATTAATAGAGTAAATTTCACATCATACTAAATTTGCAAAATTAAAACCATGTTTCAACAGTTAGCTAACTAATCAAAAGATGACAAAGGGAAAACTAACTAAAAAAAAATGAAAAACAGAACATAATTATGATAGAAATTATAAAAAAAAAAAATTATTTAGATTTAAAAGTGTTAATTGTTACTATAAATAGTTAAACTCATACTTTACTTTGTTCTGAAGCATCTAAAGTAAAATCAAATTAACAGACATTAACACTGCTTGACACTGAATTCTGTCAAGTAAGCCTTCTGCATGCCGAGTTACATTTCTTACATTTCAACAACGATTAATTTCATCCTGCCTAGATCTATTTTTTTCATTTGACAGCTATTTTCAAGTTGCCTTATAGCATTTTACATTAATAACTTTGTTGAGCCTAATACTATCTATTTCAATTTCACTGTTATCATTAAACATATTACTAGTAATCTTACTATTGTTACACTTGAATAAATGAACATAAAAGAATCTTACAAATTGTGATCTTTTCTAATCAAAGACTTTATTCAAACTTAAGATTTATTGAAATCCATATCTTTTTATATGTTTATATACATAAGTCGTTTATCAAAAATATTAAACAATATTTATTTACATCAATTATTTTTAATTTAACAAAGAATCTACAATGCACAAAATTATTTTTACCTTAATGAACAAAAATAATAATAATGCACAAACTTGTATAAAATATTGAAGCAATGTCAGTCAGTATATTTTACTCTAAAGTAATTATATATATATATATATATATATATATATATATATATATATATATATATATATATATATATATATATATATATAAATATACTGAAATATAGGCAGATTTAAGTTTATAAACTTTCGTGTCAACAAACTACAGTCAGTTTTCCATGTTAAATACACAAAATATATATCTAATATAATATATATCAAATATAAAATAAATCCAATATAAAATAAAACAAAATAGTAAACTTACTCAAACCAGTATCACTTACACCGTGTGAAATAACTAAAAAACACTTCAGTTCTTTTCAATCACTCTAAAAAATAACTTTCAGCTCTTTCCAATAGCACTAAAAAATAAAACAAAACTTGCTTAGCTGAGTTGCCTAGTTTATAAGAATCTGAAAACAAATAAGTAAAAAACCAAGAACAAACAAACATTTATTTTTTAGAACTACTATATTTAAACAAATTAAATAAAACAAAGAAGAACGCCAATTCTCCTTAAAAGCTAAAAAAAATTTTCAGCTCAAATTTGCTTGCAGACTTTGCTTGTAAAATAAAATGTGAATAAGAAACACATTTAGAAAAGCCTAGAAAAAATTCATAAAAATTTACATACATTTGTTCTTTTATATCGCATAAATCCATCATATGATAAATCTGAAATGAAAAAATGTAACTGATAAGTAAATACAAAGAAAAACATCAAATATGAATCGAAAATCAATATATCTGATAGAGATAAGATATCATGATAAGAGAGTAGTAGTTTTTAAATATTGTTATTTCATGTTAGCTTTTAGAAAACAAATCATGTTGGTACTTCATGGTTCTAAAAATTCAAATTGAGATATAAACAAAATGTATATATGGCAAAATGATTTTTCTTGAGTGGCTTTTAGTGAATGATTAAAAGCAGTGAGTTTCAATAATAAAACCACTTATAATTTTTAACAATAGACACCAACATAAAGGTAAGCCAAATGTAACAACATTAGGAACATGAATAACAACTTTACGCAAAATCTTGCTCAACACGTTTGCCAAGTCGCACACCTTGAAAACATGGAAACAACATAATATAAACATATATAATAACTATAAAACACAATACATTTATTTAACTTTATATAGCATATATAAACACCTCATATAAAATTTATATACACAATAGATACATTTTATACTATTTTAATGACACATTTATAAAACAGTTACATAACACATATTACCACATACATATATTTATCAAAATCTTTTTAACTTTGAACATAATATAAACATATATGCAAACTATAAACATATATAACTTGAATTGCGCGAACAAAAAATTTAAAAATAACATGAAAAAATCTAAAAAGATTCATATATATATTCATATATAAAAACATATATCTTGTAATAAAATATCAAATTATAATTATATTTAATTTAAATCAAATACTTATTGAATAAAGAGCAAAAAACAGATAGAAGAACTGCAATCCTTATAACAAAATTTAACGTTTAGCAACAATGAAATGTCAGTGTTGGCTCGAAATATTAATTCATTTTTCAAAATTTTTTAAAACAGTACAAAAAAAAGGTAATAGCATAACAGAAATGCTAATAAAATAATAATCAACATAATAAAATAAGCAAGGTACGAAATTATAGGATTTATAATATATTTGAATTATATTAATTTAGGACTTCATAAAACTAAATAAATTTAAAAGTAGTGATAAATATTTTTATGATATTTTTATGAAAGTTTTATGATTTTTTATGATATTTTTATGATATTTTTATGATATTTTTATGAAAGTTTTAGTAACTTTTTTAGTACAAAAAGTACTGTAACTGTATTGGAGATATGCGATACTGCTTTAGCAGAACGATATCTCTTCATACAACTTTTCATGTATTCCTGACTATTCTTTTTCATTCCAGACAAACTTTTTACTAAATTTCTCAAGAGAAAACTTTTTAATTTAAATTTTGCTTTCACAATTTCAGTTTAAGCATGCGCTTTAAAGCAAAAGTTTTCGTTTTTCCGTTATATGTTGATATTTGATCAAAATCAGGTACGATATCGTATCCGATTTTGATCAAATATTAAATAATACGTATTTTTGATAAATAAGTGGTATTGAGCACGAATTCGAAACTTAAAACTAAATACGTAATTTTCTGGTATCAACGGCAGTATGTTATACGTGATCAATACTCCGAGTATTTACAATACTAGATATGCCGACTGGGTAGTCGGTTCCAGTAGAAAAAATGCTCTGTTTTTCAAAAAATAATGTCAAGACAAAAACTAGTTTTTTGCGATTATATTTCATTTAATGACCTCTTGCTGATTGATCACTTCTTGGCAAAATTTCATTTATTAAATTTACTTTTTCAGTTGCATTGAATGAGTTGTCAATCAAGTCACCCCGAATCTGTCTTACAACTAAAGTAGTGAGACCTATTTTATCTGATCCATTTTCATAACGTAGAATTTTTAGTGGCAATATGATTTTTATAGCACGATGCTGTACCGTTACTAAAAGATTATTATCATTTTCAAGGCATAGATACCTTACAGGTACAGCAAACTCAATTAACGGTCTAAACAAAAGTTGCGTATTTAAATTTTAGTAATTCACTATTATAAACTAAAATGCGTTCCTAACATACCTAACATACCCAACATACCCAACATTCATAACATACCCAAAACTTTATTTGCTTTTTTGCACATGATTTATTTGAATTAGTAATTGTAGCAATTGAAATAGTAATTTAAAATCTAAATCAAGGTTTTCAAAACTTAGTCAGTAAAATTTTATCTGAAGTATTTTAGACTTCTATTCTCAAATTTTCTTAGTTCCAAATCTCACAGTTAATTATTTATAATGATGATAAGTTGTATGAAGAGATATAGTTGTATATAAGAGATATTGTTCAACTAAAGAGTTATCACATAAATAACATTATAAAATTATTATAGTATAAAAATTAATACTACTATATGATATATGTAGGTACGCAACAAGAAAACTTTAAATTGATTAAATACAAAAATATTATTTATTATTATAAAGGTCTTTAATTCAGTATTTTAAACATGAAAAAATTAAACAAACCCTTCAAAAGTTATGACGTTTTTAGTAAGAAATTTTTGATAAATAGTTTTGTAGAAGAAAATGTGGTCGAAGTTTAGTTTTTTTTGGCATAAGTTGTCTTAGCTCTGTCAATTCTCATCTAAATAACAAAAACTGGTATCAAAGGTTAAATGTAAGAGTTGGCTACACATGTAAATTGTTCTCTAGCCTCCGGGTGTATCAAGGCAGATAGCGTGGGTACTGAACCACCAACTTTACAACATAAAAATACATATTCTTTTTTAAAATTATTATTTTAAAATTAAATTTATAAATTTATGTATAAAAAGTTTGTCTTTATTTAATTCCACTCCACCAATAAATACAAAAGGTCTATCTGAGGGTGGATGTGATGGTGAGGGTTTAACACTCTCTAGTATCAAAAATATTTTTATACGTAGATTTCATTTTTTTATTACACACACACACACACACACACACACACACACACACACACACACACACACACACACACACACACACACACACACACACACTTTAATATTAAAAATAAAATGAAAATTCAATAGAACAAAGTTAATAGAAAAATAGAAAAAAATATAATAAAACATATAAGGAGAAAAAAAAAAATTCAAAAATCTGGAAACAAATACTGTAAACTATAATATATATGTCAAGATTTAAGAAGATGCATTTTAGTCTGCCATTTAAACTATTAAATGTTTTTTAGGTCTTTAATATTTTTATTTTGGAAATGATTCCATATTGAAGGATCACGGTTTGTAATTAGAAAACTTGACTGCTGTGATTTAATTTTCCCTTGGTGATAGTTGTACCTGGTATTTAAACGCAGATTATATTTTTCAGAAAATTATATCAAGAAAAAATCTGAAAAAACGCTTGGCAGTAGATTGTTCTTATACTTATACATAAAAATTATTATCTGTAGTCACCCGATCCTAAGTAAAGTTTGTCGATCTCATCGAAATAAAATTTCCCTATGTTTTCCAGATTCATCAGCCTTGTATTTGCAACACCGCCACATATGTGGTATCATTTTTCTATGTTATCTAGATATTAATCGTGATATTATATTTAGAAAAAAAAAAAAATTCTCATAATAGCGTCCAATATTCTGCGGCAATAAATGTTAATATATAGAATACTATTATATTATAATATATATACAATACTATTATATTATAATATATATACAGTACTATATATATAGTATATTTTTAACATACTTTTTATTTATTTAGAATTGTGATTTTGTATATGTTATGTCGATCTTAAATTTGTCGCCACACAGGCGGCAAATTTTAAGATCTACAATAAATGAAAAATTGCCAAAAAAAATAGAATTTGATAAAATTTGATCATTATTAAAGGCGGCAATTTTTTTTTTTTGCACACACTAAGAAATGCTCACAAGCTGGCTCTCTCTTTCTCTCTCTCTCTCTCTCTCTCTCTCTCTCTCTCTCTCTCTCTCTCTATACATATATATATATATATATATATATATATATATATATATATACAGTATTGGACAAAACGAGTGCAACCAAATAATGCTAATTTAGTTTCTTTATATAAAAGTGCTGCATTTTTTCAATTTAGAGAAATAACTATGTAACTGTTTAGAGACAAAGTTCTTCAAGTTTTATTCATCACAAAGTTCATTATTTGTACACGAAAATTAATAAATTAATCAAAAGTATTAAAAAAAGTTGATTTCCTTCTGAACAAAACAAGTGCAACTCGACAAAATGTTGACTAAGCTGTATTTCGCTGTATTTTAATAAATTTTGTTTTACTTTGTTATTTTTGCGGTTTCCAAATTAAAAATAAAAATAAAAAATAAGCTAATATTTTGTTTACAACGTTGTGTCTTTTAGGAATTGATTTAACGGTATATTGAGGGCATATCTTAATGTATCGAATAAAACAAATTCGCTGGAAAATACTTTAAACAGTATCAAAAAATAAGACAATAAATAGTTTTTTGACAAGAGAAAACAAATAAATAAGAAGCAGGGACGGTTGCAAACACCCCAACGCAAAACCGTAACTAATTAATGTTCTTTATTCAATTATTTTATAAAAAAAAATTGTTTTTTGAGTAAAACTTCCGATATGTATGAACGTGAAAATATGATATTGAAATCTTTGTTTATAAACTAATTATAAATTACAAAATATTTTAGGTGTTTTTAAAATATGGGTCAAAAGAAATCTTTTGATGCTCAAAACCATGCTATAGCTACTAAAAAAGCAGCGGAAGAAGCAAAAAATAGACAGACTAAATAAAATGTCTTTCCTCCAAATACTCCGAGCAAATTTTTTCCTAGGCGCTTGGGATCAATTGAGGAAACTTATAAATTGCGTAAAGTAGCATTAATCCAACCGATTGCACCAAAAGTTTTAATTGAATTGAAAAGAGGCTTGAATTAAAAAGAGGCTTACATTTGTCTTACCAGCTCTACTGGAATAGATTCATAGCTCCAGAAGCAAATCAATTCTAAGATTTTGAATGTGACTTTTTTCTTGGCTTTTAGAATATTAGCTTTTCTAGGTTACTTATTTTAAGATTCTCTCAATATCAATTTTAATTATTTATATAATCATAGTATTAACTTAAGTATAGTTATTGTATTAAACTATGTTTGTAGGTGAAACAACGTGAATGGGACAGGAAATGAAAGCTTTCTTGCTAGTACGGAGCTTATTGGTCGCTACAACCCAATCATTGCGTCCCAATTAAAAGATGTAAGACACCATCAACAAGAGGGCTCCAGAATGAGTGCTGATTACCAATTGCTAGCAAATAAAAAAACAGTTCTTGTGTGTTGAAGCTTTCAAAAAGAAGAAAGGAGTTAATGTAGCCGAGCCTATCACTAATGTTATTGCAAGACTAGGTTTGAATATTCGACACTGTTGCGGTCAGGGGTACAGTAATGGATCCAATATGTTAGGTGCTTACAAGGAAGTTTAAGCCTTAAAAGAGCAAAATTATTTAAAAGCTTTGTACTTTCCCTATAGCGCTCACAGTCTGAATTTAGCTGGTGCGCACGCAGTTGAATTAGTAATTAAGATCAAAGTATTCTTTGGAATTATCGAATCTTTGTACGTATTTATGAGTGCAAGTTCTGCTCAATGGAAGATCCTTACTAAAGTGACAGGAACTTCAGTGCATAGACTTCCTGAGAAAAGATAAAGCTCTTGTATTGACGCGAATAAACCACTTGAAGCCGAAAAAAATGTTAGCAACTCTTGAACATGCCATGAAAAACCTGCACTCGACTAGTAAGCAGCTCAGGTAAAGCCATTAATATAATTGGACAACTGCCGGAAGATTTTAAATTAAAATTAGGGGCTCTGGGTTGCAAATTTTCTAAAAAGCTGTAGCTGTAGCTAGAACGCTAGGATTTGAAACTGAACTCGCTACTAAAAGAAAGCATAAACTGAAGCGCTTTCACCCTCTCCATTTGACCATGAACCATGATTGCGTTACTGATCTTTTGATTTTTGTGATTGAACAAAATTTCACTAAACAAGTGAGCTAAGAAAATGTCATCAATATTTGGGCAAAAAATTCATTTTTAAGCACCTTATTTACCTTTCTCAAAGATTTTGTTGATTGACTTTTTGTTTATTGGTTTTAAAACTAATATTCTGATTCATATGTCAGTTTTTATTAATGAACCGTTTCTCAATCCAAAAAATTAATAGTAACGAAGAAATAAAATGTGCTGTATCAAAAATAGATAGTTTCTGTGTTCACAAAACTTTAAAATTTGTATTTGAAATAAGGGCGCTGTTCTCCATTTTTAACCCGGGCGCCATTGGTGCTTTCGAAGGCCTTGCAAAAGTGTGTAAACATTAACATTTTACTGTTCTCTAAGTTCTAATAAAAGTGATAAACTTTTGTTGGTATGAACACTTTCTTGTTTATCAAACCCAAGAATCTAACAAATTAAATTAGCCACTATCCTAAATGTTAAATCAACAAATCATTAAATTTATTTTACTTTTCTTTAATAAAATCACCAGAAAAAGGTAATAAAGTTAAATACAGATACCTAATAGATACCTGTTTTGTTTACAAAAAGTAGGTATCTACTTTGTAGATACCTGCTTTGTTGATAAACAGAGCAGGTATCTAAAAAAAATATAGTCAAATATAAATTTCAAAGTTAAAAATGCACTAATCTTTTATAAATTTATTAGGTATTATAATTAAGCTTTAACTTTCTTACAGTATATAAGAACACCAGGGTGTAGTGGTGAGGAATGCATAACCCCATTTTTCCCTCCCTGGATCTGTCACTAATGTTGAAATATTTTTGTATTTTGTGCCAAATTTTAGTCTCCTAAAAAAAAAAAGGTCCTCAATTTCTAAGACAATTTAGAACTTTTAGTGGTGGGGGGAGGGAAGGGATGCATACCCCCAATCTATATATATATATATATATATATATATATATATATATATATATATATATATATATATATATATATATATATATATATATATATATATATATATATATGGGAAAGTCGGGTAATATGGGATAGTGGGTAATATGGGATACCCTTATTATCTACTTATAGGTCAGTGCTATAAAATATTTATTGAATTGGAAACAAGGCTAATGTCAGGAGGTTACTTCCGCAAGTATAAGTTGTTCTCTTTCGAATTATTTGCGTCTGAAAAAAGTCTTGCAAGTTTTCACCAGTGAACCTTACATAACATCGACTTTGTTACAGGAGGCAAAAAATATATACATCTAATACATATAATGAAACTTTTAATGGCAAAAAATGCATTACATATTTACAAAACAAATGTTGTCATGTAGAAAAAAAATACACTAACAAAGAAAAGTAAGAAATTTAAAATATATTTAATAGTTTTACAATTAGATATTTTTATACAACATCAAACAAAAAAAGAGTTACAGAATTATGTGGTGTAAAAGTTTTTAAAACAGTTGGATGATTTTAAGATACATAAATACAATGCACATTGCATTTCTTACAGAGTATAGAAGAATACCCTGTGCAGGTTGGAAATTTACACTTTTTTTTTCCACCATAAACTGGCCAAAGGCCAAGATTGTCAGCCCTGACACACTGTGGAGGAGAAACTGTTTTTGCATACATATTTCAATCAGTCTTTCCACCTCTATTTATGGACGACCACGTTTTTTAGTTGCCTCTTTTCTGCTTCTCAGGCTTACTGATAGATCAGTTTTGAACCCAAGCGAAGAAAGATGTGGAAATCCTTCGTGGTTGTGGTCTTCTCTATATAGAAATCAACAATAAACAACCATAAAATTAAAACGACGGAACACAAGTTGATGGTACTATTTTTTTGATCGGATAGGGTTTCTGTGCAGAGCCACTAATGAATCTAGAAAGTCAACTCTACCCATAAAAGAATTATAAATGATCACAATGGAAGGACAGGGTCACTGATTAATTGTCCACTCATTTAACAGCATTCAGTTGAACACTATCAAATGTGGTTGATCTTTGTCTGTAGGGAATAAATGTCCTTTCAAACAGTTTGCTTGCACTGTACCCAAGGACGCTTTTCCTTGCTTGCGTTGAGTTACTTGCAAAGGAATGGAAGTAAAACAGTTATCAAAGTAAACTTCGTGCCAGAGACATCCCTAGAAATGCTTAGCAATAGTCTCAGAACAATATTCCCAGAAGCTCCCATATCTGGTTGTCCTGGACATGGTTAAACTTTACAACTATATATTTCTAAATTAGTATTGATGAGGTCTTTTTTATCACAAACCTCAATTTATTTGTAACTCCACTTCTTTGGTTTTTTGGTATTGTTTGCCTTTAGGCTACTTCTGTCTTTAAATGTTATTATATTTTGTCTTTCGGAGTTATTAGAGGATACAGTATGGATTGTTAGAAAAATGGGGAAATGATCGGATATGTCGTTTTTTATAATTCCTTTTTGTAATTTTTTATTATAAATATCTTTTGTAAAAATATTATCAATCATCTTCTTTGAAGTTTTGGTTATTCAAGTTCAGCGGTTCATTAAAGGAAGAGCTCCTGCCATAAATATTTCATCATAAAAACTTTTCACTTTTTTATCTTTACTATTAATTAAACAGTTCATATTGAAATCTCCAATTATAAAAGTAATTTTGTTTTCTTTGCTACCTTTGTGAATGATATTTTGCAGTAAAAAGAAAGTAAGATTTTGAAACGCACCATCTGGTGGTCTATAACAGCAGCTTGATAGAATACTTTTTTTTTATTGTTTAAAATGTCAGTAGTTACGGTTTCTTTATTTTGTCAGAAACGCACATATTATTCCTAATGTTATGAGCAATGTGTTCCTTAACGTAAATCAGAAACTATCTGTAAACTATCTACTTGTCCACATTCAACAGTTTTTAGGAGATAATCTTTTAGAAACTATTCTTGAGCGCATCAAAAACAATTCT
This sequence comes from Hydra vulgaris, assembly GCF_038396675.1. NCBI lineage: Eukaryota > Metazoa > Cnidaria > Hydrozoa > Anthoathecata > Hydridae > Hydra > Hydra vulgaris. The sequence continues at coordinate 9,841,535 of NC_088928.1, read as the reverse complement.
AAATTTATCTAATTTATTGGTGACATTCTCATTGTAATAAAAATGTAGATCTTTTTTAATACGCTCAAGCCTATTGATGTTCATAGTCTTTTTTACAGCTTGGTTGAGGGGCACCAATATTTTTTGCACCTAGGAATTTTAACAGTGCTCATGTAAAAAATAATTCCTAAAAAATTTTCAAGATCCGCCTTTGTCAAACATAACGGGTTATTTATATTTTTTTGAGCAATGTATATTATCCGTAACAATATCTCTAAAATAATCATACGGTTGTCTCGGCAAGCATCCATATCTTACTTGACCAGTGATTGGGGGACTTTGGTTGTCAAGTCATCTTTTGTAGCTAATACCTTGCATAAAAATCTCGACTTGAGCTGTAAAGCTTTTCCTGTTCCTTTAGGTTGTCGTTAGTGTCTTCTTCAACGCCAGATCCTGGTAGTTCAATAGAAAACAAAACTATACTTTCTTAAGTCACGACTAATAAAACTTTTAAAAAAAATAAAGTTATTACACAAACTAAAATAGGCTTAGTATATATTAGTGACATAAAAAATAATTTTCAATAACCTCTTTGGATATAGACATCTTATCTTGATTGGCGGTATCTTAATTAGATGGAGTCTTTTTGTCTAACAGCTCAGAGTCTTCAGAGTCAGAAAGTATTTGCCTTACAACAATGGCTCTTTTTTATCCATATAAGGTGGTGGGGTCCTTAAATTAATCCAATAAAAGAAATGGATAAAGTACAAAAAATGCCTTTTTAAAAAAAAATGAAGTTTTACAGATATTTCTTTTACAAATATCACAGATATTTCTTTTTTTTTGGGACACCCTAATATATATGGCCATAAGAAAAAGAAAACCAACAAAAAAATAAATTAACAAAAATATAGAATTTTACCTCAGATATCTTCTCTATCCAGTTCCCCAGGTCAATTTTCAGATTCCCCACTCTACTTTGGTCTTATCAAGGTCGTATATATAGGTTGTATAAAAGTTTCTGAGACAATTGTTGAAAATAACCTTGAGACAGATGGTTACTTCTGAGCTATACTGGTTTCAGACAAAAGTTTTTGGTTGCAGAAAAAAATCTAGCAATTGAAACAATCTTTGTTTCAATTGCAGAAGTTCTTTTGAGCTTAAAATGACTTTTTACCATACTGTGTAAAACTAACAGCACACTTTTTATTTAAACAGTCTGTCATTTTAGACACTGTCCACTGTAAAGAGCATATCTTCAACATGTAGTGAACACAGAAAATACAACAATGTTTTTGACATATATAAATCAAGGTTAATGTTTATTATTATTGCAAAAATTACACAATATTGAAGTTTAACTAATCTACTTTTTAAAAAACTCCAAGTTAACATAAAATTCTGATTTTCAAAAAACTCCAAGTTAACATAAAACTGTGATTTTTAAAAAACTCCAAGTTAACATTAAATTCTGATTTATATAAAACTCCAAGTTAATATAAAATTCTGATTTATAATAAGAAAGCAAAATACTATTCTACCATACTCGCGAAATGCAAACTTCAAAAAAACGTGGAAAATTTTTTTAGCACAAAATCGATTCCGTAAACAAACGGATTTTGTTGTAACTATTGTATAGATAATGCTTTAAAAGAACGACCCTCTACGATCCTCTTTAAAAGACTCTACCCTAATTTTTATTATTTACATTATATATTTATATTCAAAATAAACCAGATACGTATATTTATACTTGAACGTATTTTTGATAAATACGTGGTATTAACTCGAATTTCGAACTTAAAACTAGATGTGTGTAATATGTGGTCAATACTCTGGCTATTTTCAATACGAGGCTGGTACAAACGTGGAACTATAACAAGTAATTAAATAGTCTGATTTTTTAAATGATGTTGAAGGAGTGTAAAAATTATCAATGGAAAATCTGGTTAAGTATCTGTGAATAATTAAAGAGAAATGCGGCTGAAAATATGATGGAAGCATGTTATAAAGAAGTTTAAACATAAACATTAAATTTTGATAAATATTTAGCTTGTATACATTTAAAGCATTAATTTCTTTTATTAAAAGCCTGGGTTTTTCATATCTATCTGAATAAAAATTAACTGAGTTGCTTACTTTTGTTTAATATGAATTAATTTTAATGAAGTCGAGTAATTACTAGTGTTGTTATCGACTTCGACTAAATTGACTAAAAGTCGACTAGTCGAAAAATTAAATTGACTTTTCAATTTTTCCAAGTCGAAATTAGTCGACTTTGAAAAATAATTAGTCAATTTAATCTACTATGGACTTCCTACTAATCAACTAAAAGTCGATTTAGTCAAGTAAAAATCCTAAAATCCTTATATCTTTTCATTTAATTTATCTTTAGTTTTTGTTTGTTCATTTAATAATAATAGTATGTACTATTACTTAGTTTTTTGTTTACTCTCCAGGGCCTATCCAAGCTAGCTCGGGACCCCGGGACAAAACTAAATTGTGAAACTCTAAAATCTAAATGTCATCTATACAAACACATTGTAAATATAATTGTAATGACTTTTTGATATAAAACCACTGTGTCACAAAATGACTTTCAATTCGAACCTTTTTTTTCCGAGAAAAACCTTTGGGAATATGATAGTACAAGTATGTAGGAGTACATTAGAGTTAGTTTTGAAATCTTTTATCATTGTCCGTGGAAAAAAAATTGATTTAAAATTTTGACTTTATTGCTCTGAACAAATGAGTTACAATTTCTATTGAAAACATTTGAACCTTGTTCTAACATATTTATTCTATAAATAAATAGTGTTCTTACAAATTAGAAACAAAAACAATCAAAAAATTAAATTTCTTTAGAAAATTAAAAAAAATCAGATTCTAGCTTAACAGAACAGGCAACTTAAAAAAAAGGTTTACTCTTATTAAATATATTTCTTAAAAATTGTTGAAGGGCAATTTCTTACATATTATATGGTATAATACAGTATTCTCTACAAAGAAGTTAAAAGGAACGCTTGCTGTTTTAATCAATCAAACAGTTTAGAAGATTCTTAGAGTAGTCTGGATGATTACTGGACCTTTTGAACCGTTGCCAGTGATAGTTGAAGTTATGATCGAGTGATGCTGTTGCTTGCTCTTAATAGATTCTCAGTAATTGGTTGTGGCAATCAATAAACTGTGTCACATGAAAAAAGACAGCATGCTCACGTTTGGAAGCTTGAGGTAGGAATCCTTGAATTCTTAAATATAGATGTGATAGTTGTTTTAAGGAACATTTCCAATGAAGAATTACGTCAAACTATCTAAATGTGTCAATGAATTGAAATGCTAAAAAACAAGCATGGTTTTCCGCAAGTTGTTGAAGCAAGTCAATATTTTGTGAAAAGGTTGTTGTTTAAAGCTCACCATTTTTGGCCGACCTGGTGCATTTTTCCACTGCAGACTTAGATTCTTGCAGAGGTGGTTAACAACACCAAGAAGCAAGTGAAGTTCTATTGGTGGAATGAAGTCCAAGATGAGTGTTCCTTTAGATAACTCAATAGCTGACTTCTACACAACATTCTGAAATTACCTCGCTTTTTTTGTTTGAGCACCTGCTGTTTGGAAGCCTATATAATTAGTTTGAATGGAGCCAAATGTTTGAAGTTCGCCACTCTGATGAATATTTTTTGACTCAATGTAGCACCAAGTACAAGTGTGAACACTTAGGTGAGATTGCAAACCACAAATAATGTTTGCAATCCTTATTTCACATGACAACACAAAGACAATCTTTTAAGGCTCAATTCGTCTATAATCTGCTTTACCATGTCATAATTTTCAGAGTAGTTTTCTGTGATAGTCACTAGAAATTGGTGCTTCACTCCTGAGTCCTTGAAGAGAGGTTTCTTGGTCGGGGTAGAAGCATTTGGTTCCAAGTCAAGAAACCCTAGAGACATATTTAAGAATCCACTATCCTCCATCAGTTCCCACTTTGATAAGTTCATTTCACTGAGGACCTCTGATCTGAACTAAAGTGTTTCCTAGAGCTTCAATATCTTTGCAGTACATAAATAGACGTTTGGATGTGTCTAAAATTTCTTAGATTTCAAACAAGTCAGAAAAAAGCTTTCCAAGTTTTTCCATGAAGTTTTTTTCAACCACTTGCTGAGTACTTTGTTAAGTATTTGAAAGTCAAGCCTGGTTTTAAACTTGTAGAAAACAGGAACTTTGTTAGCTATAACAGAAGCAGCTACTCTTTCTGCTGCTTTTATGTCCTTTGCAGCAACTTTAAGTAAGTTCTGTCGAAGCATTCCTTTTACACAATTATGTGGAATTCCTCTTCCAATTTGTGAAAAGCATGCTGAACAACGTTTCTCAACAAATTTATTTTGGCTGACTAGTTGTGTTTGTTGTTTCAATCGGCGCTAGGGCTTCTAAACATGACTTTTACCACATAACAAATCATTCAATCGCATGGCGATTTTCTTGTTGCAGGACAAATCTTTATGTTTTTGTAGTCAAATAGTGATAGAAGTTGAATATCTTCATTATTATCTCTTTTTCTAAGGTCTACTTAACAGTTTTCGCAAATACTAATTGGGACTCTTTGATCTTCAAAGTTGATAGCTTGACCAAAAACTTTTCGACAGCGTTTAATCATAAAGTCAATCAGTTGCCTATTAGCTTTTTCAAAACAGAGAAAAACCGACCTTTTTTTGTTGTCATTGTGAGTTTTTGCTTAATTCGGCAAATTAAATAGTTTTGCACTTGTATTTATATTTGCTTTTAAGTTGTATTTACATTTGCTTAATTTTGTATTTATATTTTGTATTTATATTTAATCTAAAGTTTTGTATTTATATTTTATCTAAATTTTTGTAATTATATTTAATCTAAATTTTGTATTTATATTTGCTTAAAAATTGTATTTATATTTTGCTTAAAAGGCACAATGAAACTGTTCACAAGCGGAATATTAAAATCAGTAAAAGGCCTAAAATATTAAGCCCAGAATATTAAAATCAATAAAAGACCTTGTTACTCTTACTTAAACAAGGGCCTGGAAACTCTTACTTAAGCAATCTTTTTTAGCAACTTATGTGACAAAAATATACGACTTTTATGTAAAAAATAATTTATTTCATTTGATTAATAACCTTGCCAATTGGCCAAAAAATCAAAATTTTCAAATTGATTTTTCTTTCACGGAAGATAATGAAAGATTTCAAAACCAACTCTAATGCACTCCTACATACTTGTACGTACTCGTACATACTTGTATTATACCCCCAAAGGTTTTTCTTGGGAAAAGAGGTTCGAATTAAAAGTCATTTAATGACACAGTGATAGCAAGTATTTAAGACGGTGTATAAATCATTGGGTCTGAAAATAGATTGTCCCGTTGTCGAATCAACCCTTTGCGTTTATTGTTTTCCTCCATTGTTTCTTAAATAATATTATATTAAAAAAATAGAAAGGAAATATGAATTACTTTATTATTTTTATTACTATTTATTTCAATTTTTCCCATACTTCGACTAAATTGACTTTTTGTCGAATTGGTCGATTTAAAAAATGTATTAGTCAATTTTAGTCAAATTTAAAAAATATATTTGTTGATATAGTCGACAGTGGGATTATTTAATAGTCGTAACAACACTAGTAGTTACTTACCCAAGCTTTATTGCAATAAAAAATTTTACCTACGGATAAATGAAAAATAAAATCATTTTAAGCTCATTTGTTAAATAAACTCTATATTTAAAGCAAAAATATATTGAAAATTTAATAGTCTGGAAAGAAAAAAAATTAATTGCTAAAAAATGATTTTATTTAAATAATGACAGTTGCCAATCATTGCCAATGTAGCTAATCATTCAAAACAAATGGACTGCGATATTGTAACATAATATGAGTTTCGCAAATTCGTATTTTGTACTTTTTTTGTTGAATTTTTTCAGATTTATTATTTTTGTTATTCAGATTTTTTAATCGCGACTACATTTTTTTGATAACATTTACGGATATTTTCTTTTTCTCCTCTCTTTTTAAAAATGTCACATTTTGTCTTTGAGCTTCAGATTTACTTGCAAAAAATTTTTCTGTTAAGCAAATACTTTCCTTGGAGCAGTCATTTGTTACTTGTATGTTTTTGATGAATCTTTAATACATCTTTCGCAGAAACACAAACAATGTCAAAAAAGATTTAGCTTTGTGGAACAACGAGGTTAGGTCTTTTAACGCCGACAAGCCACATCTTAAAACAGAGGCTGCTATTCTAACTTTTAGGAACCATGGAGCACACATAAGAGTTATGAAGAAACTAGCATCGTTAAAACTTTTCTCCTTGTCTACTGTTAATATCTTGTATGTAAAATTGGTGGCCTGAATTGTTAAAAAGTATATTGCACCAATCATCAATCTTGCCTCATGCACTGCAACAGCCTGTGGAATCTAAAATTCTTTACTGCGAAGAAAGAATATACTTAGCTTGACTAACTTTCGGTTCTTATCTCTAGCAAAGGTTTCATTATAAAGTCCATAAGTATATAGGTTAAGGCTTCTTTGGCTTTTTTATAAAAACCAGAAGCTAGAGTGCTCCAACTAAAGATGAGAGATACATTATCCGGCCTATTTACCTCATTAAAGATCTCTGTCCAGATCTTTTTTAAGTTTAATACAAAGTTATTTTTGTGAGTCCTTAGTACCTCCGAACAAAGCTGAAATGTGAAATGTAGACTTCATATATGGACATATTGCCTACAGAGAGCCCAAATGATGGTAAAGTCAATATTTTTGTCATAAGTTGCTATTACTCCGTAGTTTTTACCAGTATCGCAACGGTTTGTATCTGAATTAACTCCAAAAATATAATCTACACATTCATAGTATGAAAAATATTAAAAATATCTCCTCCCTAAATTCCTTTCTTAAAGTTTCAATTATGTGAACACCTAACACAATGTCTTTTGAATCTGGAATGAATATACTTAATGCCATTCTATCTTTTTTTAGAGAGATGTTCTTTTATATATATATTATATATATATATATATATATATATATATATATATATATATATATATATATATATATATATATATATATATATATATATATATATATATATATATATATATATATATATATATATATATATATATATATATATATATATATATATATATATAAAGAGAGAGAGAGAAACAGAAAGAAATAGAGAGAGCGAGAGAGAAAGAAAAAAGAGAAAGATAGGTGTGGGTGTGCATGGGCGCCGAGAGCTTTTATCTATAAAGAACCTGGCTTCTAATTTTTCAATCAGATGAATAAATCTTTACAATGTCAAATCTTTATTGGTCAAGGAAACGCTGGAGATATTTACCTCAAAGTGTTGTTTAGGTCTCTCATAGCGGAAAACTGCATTTGCAGATTCATCGTGAAACTGTTTTTTCTCTTCTTTTGCTTTGTCAAGTCCTCAGTTTAAAAGCCAAAAGGACCTGCAACAGCTTTTTTTTTACCCGGTATATTGATCCGTGATCACAGGATGCGGTTAAGTTCACTAACTAACTGTTGAATGAAAATAATTTCGTCATCGAGAGTAATTGAAGTTGACTGAAACAAACAACTTTGACAACTTTGAGAGTTTTGTACCAAAAGGTTAGAAGTACAGTAGTTTCTGACAATTTTAAATTTTTTTTAAGAACTTAGCTTAAATAAGCAAGTCAGCGAAAAGGTAAAAATCCTCTATAGTACGATTGAGGGCAGAATTAGTTACTTATAGTCGTTTTAGTAGCGGCAATTTGTGATCAGTTTTTCGCGGAAATCCGAGCTGACAATTTGGTATCTGAAAGCTGGTAAAAAGAGATTCCTGTCAATTCTTGCAAAATTTTCAATTAGCCTGACTGTAGCTAAAGATGATTAAAAAGCTTATATGTTAACATATGGTCTTGATCTCAGCGCAAGATTAAACTGCATGTATTCCAGCTAAATTAAGGCTATTGGCGCCACAAAGAATATATAGGACTAATCGGTTCTTCTGTAGAATTCGAGCATTTTTGCAAAATAAAAAGTCTTACTTTTATTAATATACTACAATTCTGATTAGCAATATCCACTCTTTTTTTTTCTAAATGTCTTTAAAAAAACGAAAGCTTTCTTTTATTTCACAGCTTTTTTTGTTGAAACTAAAGTGCAAAAATAATAAAAGTGATTTGTTCTGTGTAAAATATCCATCGTTCCATTGGTAATATCTTACCTAAAGCATCTTGCTACTCTAACTTCCTTTAAAAGAGTATATTGTTTTAATGATGCACAGTTATGTATAAACTTATTCTGTGATTCCCATTAGAGGTAATAGGCCTGCATCTGAGTTCCCTTTTTTGGCAACGAGCTACATTTTTTAATAATTTTTTATGTTTTTTTATGATTTAAAATTATTTTAGAGCTCCGAGAAAATTGCCGTTTACTTGCTCTCCTAGAGCAGAATTTGACCGGTTGCAATAATAATACAAGAAACGGTAAAAAAAATTTTTGAAGATGATAAAAAATAATTGCTTAAAAAAAAATATATTTGACTTTTAAACGCCATGTTTCGTGATAAGAGAAACAATGTTGCATCTAGAATACAGCGCAATATTTCACACAACCTTTCTACCTCAGACTCTGAAATTTCTTCGATTGTCAAGTCAATATTACTATCAGTAAGAGTTGTCAATAAAATCTTACAGAAGATGTAACTGCTTTGGTGGATACTAATTTGGTTGTTGACTGGTGATTCGATCAATTAGTTTCCTCCTATTGTCTTTGATTCCACCATTCCAGCGGAGAAGAAATCTATCTCCGGATAATCCATAACTATTGCATCTAAATAGAGAGCAAGGAAAACACTTAAGTGAACTTATTAATGTGCTTTAGTAGTTTTCACAAGTAAATCAATAATATCTGTCTCGCAAATAAATGATATTTGTCTTTTTTGCATTCGTTCAGTTATTTTACACATTACCGCTTACTACGCTTCCATCTAAATATAACATACGAATAACCTAACATTATGTAAATAAACTTTTTTGATGAAACTCCGATTTAATACGATATACGAAATACGAATAACCTAATATTATGTAAACAAACTTTTTTAATGAAATTGCGGTTTATAACCTCTGTTTGATTATTTATAGATACCTGCTGATTCATCCAGAATAGATTTATGGTTATTAACTAATTAGCTGCAGAAGTTCTTCATTATTGCTTCTCTTATCATAATTGACAACATGAGTTTTAGTTATACCATCATCCCAAAAAAGGCTTTTATATTCAGTAGGGATTTATCAAACCTCTATCAAAATCAATTAATGGTTAAGGAAACAAATTAGTTGCAAATATCATCGTGAAGCTTTGCACATTTATGCCGTTAATCTTCTTTCTTCTTTTTCTTTCGGCATTTCCCATTTAGGGGTTGCCAAAGCAGATCAAACTCCTCCATCTAGCCCTGTCATGAGTGTCCTCCACTGACACAACAGCCACTCTCATATCATCCACCACTGCTTTCATAAACCTCCTCTTAGGTCTACCTCTCCTCCTCTTACATAAAAGTTCCATCCTTTAAACCTTCCTGTTAATATAGCTCTCCTGTCTCCTCTGTACATGTCCAAACTATCTCAACCTCGATTCTCTAAATTTATCTCCAAAACATGCTAGATGTGCTGATCCTCTAATAAACTCATTTCTGATCCTATCCTTCTTCGTCAATCAAAATGAGAATCTTAACATCTTCATCTCAGACACCTCCATCTCTCTCACTTGTCTCTTTGTCAGTCCATACAACATAGCAGGTCTCACTACTGTCCTATAGATCTTACCCTTCATTCTAGCCGACACCCTTCTATCACAGATCTTCTATCACACATGTACTCTGTTTTACTCCTGCTCACTTTCATCCCCCTGCTTTCCAAAGCATACCTCCATCTTTCCAAGTTTACCTCCACTTGCTCTCTACCCTCACAACAGATCACAATGTCATCAGCAAACATCATAGTCCAAGGGGACTCCTGTCTAACTTCGTCCGTCAGTCTGTCCATGACAATTGCGAACAGGAAGGGATTCTGGACTGATTCCCGATGTAGTCCTACACTTTAAACCTGTCTGTCATTCCTACTTCACATCTCACTGCTGTCGCACTGTTCATACATATCCTGCACCACCCTCACATACTTTTCCGCTACTCCTGATCTCCTCATACAATACCACAGCTCCTGTCTCGGAACTCTATCATAAGCTTTCTCCAAGTTCACAAACACACAATGTAGCTCCTTCTGTCCTTCCCTATACTTCTCCATTAACACTCTAAGCAAACATAGCATCTGTAATGCACTTAGCTGGCATGAAACCATACTGCTTCTCACAGATCTCTACTTTTCCTCTAAGCCGAGCTTCCACTACTTTTTATCAGATTTTCAGGCTGTGACTGATCAATTTTATTCCCCTGCAATTACTACAGCTCTGAACATCGCCCTTATTCTTGAAAATTGGCACCATTATGCTATGTCTCCACTCCTCAGGCATCTTTTGACCTTCCAAGATTCTGTTAAATAACCCTGTCAAAAACTCCACTGCTATCTCTCTCAAACATTTCCATGCCTCCACTGGAATATCATCCGGTCCAACTGCTTTACCACACTTCATTCTCCGAATTGCAGCCTTACTTTCTCATTGCTCACCTGGGGAACCTCCTGATTCAAAACCTCTGTCTCTTCTAACCTTCCTTCCCTAACATTCTCTTGATTCATCAGTTCCTCAAAATACTCCTTCCACCTTCCCAAGATACTCTCCTCACTAGACAACACATTTCCATCTTTATCCTTAATCATCCTAACCTGCTGCACATCCTGCTCATCACGGTTTCTCTGTCTAGCCAATCTTTACAGATCCTTTTCCCCTTTCTTAGTGTTCAACTTCTCATACAGATTACTATATGCCTTTTCTTTAGCTTTTGCCACTGCTCTCTTTGTCTTGCCACACATCTCCTTGTACTTCTGTCTACTTTCTTCATCTTGCTGAAAATGCCAATTTCTTTTAGCCAACCGCTTTCCTCTTAAACTTTCTTGAACTTCCTCATTCCACCACCACGTCTCCTTGTCTATCTTCATCTGTCCTGACGCCACACCAAGTATCTTCCTAGCCATATCCCTCACTGTATTTGACGTCTCATCCCAGGTATCCAGAACACCATCACCCAGTGCCTGTCTCACCTCATCCCTGAACTTTACACATCAGTCCTCATCTTTTAACTTCCACCTGATCTTAGGTTCTGCTCTCACTCTCTTCTTCTTCTTCACCTCCAAAACCATCCTACACTCTCTCTTGGTGCCACCTTGCAATCACTAACCTCTTTCAGGTTTCTTCTCCTACAGAGGATATAGTCGACCTGTGTGCCTCTTCCCCCACTCTTATACGTCACCCTGTGCTCTTCCTTTTTCTTAAAATAAGTGTTAACTACAGCCATCTTTATCCTTTAAGCAAAATCTACCACCATTTGTCCTTATGTATTCCTTTCTTAAAACCCTATACCTACCCATCACCCCCTCATCACCACTGTTCCCTTCACCAACATGCCCATTAAAATCTGCTCCAAGAATCATTTTCTCTTCTAAAGGAACCTGCAGAACAACTTCATCTACCTCTCTCCAGAATTCTTCTTTCTCCTCCATATCACAACCTACCTGAGGAGCATAAGCACTGATGACATTCATCACCACTCTATCAATCTCTAACTTTACACAGATCACTCTGTCACTTACTCTCTTTACCTCCACTACGTTCCTACTAAACTCCTCTTTCAGAATTACCCTTAAGCGATTTCTCTTCCTGTCGACACCATGATAGATGAGTTTGAAGCCACCACCAATGCTCCTGGCCTTGCTGCCCTTCCACCTGGTCTCCTGTACACACAGTATGTCTAACTTCCTCCTCTCCATCGCATCAGCTAGCTCTCTCCCTTTACCAGTCATAGAGCCCACATTAAACGTACCAAATTTAACCTCCATCTTCCTGCTCATCCTCCTCTCTTTCAGCTTCAGAGCTCTTTTCCCACCTTTCCTCCTCTTTGTCCTTGTCCCAACAGTAGCCCAATTTCCACTAATGCCTGTTGGGCAACAGCATTAGAGGCGGTCATTATTAACCCGGGCCCCGACCGATCCGGTATGAAATTCCTATTGTTGATCCGCATCATTTGATTTGGCGCAGTTTTTACACCGAATGCCCTTCCTGACGAAATCCTCCCTCTTTATCCGGGCTTGGCACCGGCACTAAAATACACTGGTGTGTGCATCCTAGTGGCTAGGTTTATGCCATTAATAAATATGCCGTTAATAAATTAATAGTTTAATAAAAAAATAATAAAAAATTAATAAATCATAAAATTAATAAAAAATAATAAAACATTTATGCCGTTAACAAATAAATTTAATCTCAGACATAGGATACGTATTTTTACAAACTATACTCAAGCTTGTCTTAAATTGATTATATGCCTGTTGCAATATGTCATCACTTTCTTAATGAATCTGCAACGTCATCACTTTTTCTCTCATTAATTGTGCTAGGACTTCGCTATTTATTCTTGAAATTGGTTTAAGATAAAAACCAATATCTTCATCACCAGATAAACATAATACTTTTGAGTCTGATGGCAAATTAAAGGTAAAAACACATGTTTTTCAGTTATATTTTTTCAGCATTTTGCTTTTTAAGTAAATTATCAATAAAATCAAAAAATATAGTATATTTTTGAAAATGAAATTTTAGAATTGTGTACTAAATGTAAAAAATTGTTATTGAAACACTAAAACGAGACACTGTTGCCATATGAAAACATTTAAAACAATACAATAATATGCATCAAAGGACTAGATCGAGCTATCAAGCCCAAGTGAATTAAGGAAAAAATTAGGACGAGAGAAAAGATAAAAAAATTAAAAATATATATTGAACAGATGTTCAGAACAAAACAAAGACATTATAGTAAAGCGAGTAGTAAAAAATAGCAATGATAATTTAGACGCTGGTAAACATCATTGCTATTACCCCGCGATTTACGCCTACTCCATACAGCTGTAAAAAAGGACTTCACTACAAACAGCCAAACCCTAACTTCACCGAAATTTGTAAAGTACTAATATTTTTGAAGAAATAATATGGATAATGAGAGATATGAATTCAATACCAAATAATGTAGCAAATTTAAAATAAAATAAAATACGTATATAATAAAATAATATACGTATGAAATAAAATAAATATACAAAATATGATATAAATATAACTATTTTATATAACAAAAATTACGAAAAACAATAGACTAAAATGTAAATTATAACAAAAAATAATAAAAATTATTCTAACAGAAAACTACAAATACTCAACTAGAATACCAATGTGATAAATGTTATTAGATAAAACTTTATTAAAAATGCAACAAGTTCCTAAAATTGGTACTATTGGATAAATAAACTCAAGTCGATAAGATATAGAAGTATATATTAGATTATAAAAACAACAAAACCATACAAAGTATAACGTCACCAGAGATTCCTAGATCGATTGTTGTTAACCAATCAAAAAAACATTTTAAAAATAAAATATAGCAATAACGACGAAAACAGTAAACGAAACGTCACACGTCAAAAATTATGTAGGGCGGTAAAAAAAAAAATCATATATGGCAACCAAAAAACTAACATTTTTACATATATATACACACATATCCATGCATACATATATACATACATATACATACATATAATTTTTATTTTGTTATTTAGATGCCTCAAGAAAACCTAACAGTCTTCCTTCCTTACCGTGACGCGAAAATATGTCCAGAGTTTGATTCGAACCTCGATCTCCTGCTTCTAAAGCAAGCGCTCAGACCAATGATAATACATACCATTGTAATATAATATAATATAATATAATAAAAAATAATATAATATAATATAATATAATGACAATACATACCAATGATTGTCGAAGTAAGTATTGCATGTTCCAATACAAAAGAGTCAAGTATTACTAGAAACCAGCGTAAAAAACTCTATTCCTGAACCGCATCCAGCCAACCCAGCCGTACTTCAAACTACCTATGATAGATTTAACATCTATGCATAAGATTTATATTATCATCTGGTTCTAAAAGCTAGCTCAGACATATTCCAGAAATAAACATATTTTTCCGCGGAAACAGCAATAATGTGTGTAAAAATTTTTCACCTAAAGACAAACTATTACTCAAATTAGAAGGAGCTTTTCTGCCATACAACGAAAAATCATAACAATACCAATCCGACCACACAAAGCTCACAACTTATATCCAAATGGGTTTTTCTCTGATAAATTGTTTTAAAAAGTTTCTGCCCAAATAACGTAAAATTATATTTTATCAACTGACAAATTGGAATGAAAATAATCCCATTTTTTAAAATTAGCATCTATTTTAATAACATTGGTTTCATTTTAAAGCTTCTATTATCATTACTTTGATTTGTTTTTTTGTTGTCTTGAAAGTGTGTTATAGATTTCAACTCTAAATATTTATTTCTACTAAATGCCTCTTTAACTATTTTCACACCCAGATCTTCATCTTCCGACCAGTAATCTTTCTGACTTAGCGACGTATGATTGCCAGACAAAATCAGAAATCCAACAAAAGTTTTTATATCATCAATTGATACATGGATCGACTGTCATTTTTATATTCAGATATGTATTTCCTCATTTCTTCAACAAACAAAATATAAACATCATATGGAAAAAAACATTCAAATATTTCAAGAATGAATATTTCAAAAAATCAGTTAGTTCGCTTTTGACATTGTCTTGAAGGTTTTGCTCAGAATTATTTCTGAAACTACTGTACTGAGGGTTTGAATCTACCCATTCGTGATTATACTTCTTTGACTTCTTTTTTAATATTTCAATCAACTCACCTTCATTTTCATCTCCAGTCTGATTATGTATTCGAATCTCAAGTTGTCCCGGAACATCACCTACATCAGGGGCTTCTGTGCATTCATCATCAAACTTTTCGTCGTCCGTAAGTTCATCGACGTCTGATGGAAGAGCAGGGATATCTGCTTCACATTCCTCAGAAAACAAGTAACTTGTTGCTTCTTCCAATGTTATGAAAACTCTAAATATCGAAGCCTAAAATAAGAATAAAAAATACTAATAAAATATGATGTACTTTATTATATTTTATAACCTGTAGTACCAGTGTCCTCATTTGAGGACACAGACTTTAGAGCAGAATTTTTTTGTAAAAATTTAAAAACAACAATATAAAAATACAACAGAGTATTAGTATAAAACTGCAAAATATGAAAATAGATTATCGATTTACTTACTTTAAAGAAAATTTTTTTCTAACTGTAAAACACAATCTTGCAGCAAGCACTAATAAATCTCTCCCAACTAATTGTAACTAGAGTCAAATTAGACTGATTTCTTGTCTGCTAAAATACATCAGGAGTATGTCACCAGTGCTGCAAATTAAAAAAATTAAAATATTCCCCTATTTTTAAGTTGGTAAAAAAATATTTCTCTTCTGTCCTTAATTGAGGACACTGGGACCTAATGGGTTAAAAAAGTGCAAAAATATGAATCAAAGGACTACACCGAGCTGTCAAGCCCAAGTGAAATTAGGAAGAGAGAAAGGATAAAAATTAAAAATATATATTGAACAGATGTTCAGAACAAAACAAAGACATTATAGTAAAGCGAGTAGTAAAAAATAGCAATGATATTTTAGACACTGCGCATGTAATAAAAACGTAATAAAAACAAAACACGACACATAAGTAACCATAAATCTACAGTAAATACAAATACAGTAAATACATACTTAAAATAAATATACACATGTATAGATATATCAATATTTAAAATGGTAAAATATAAAATGATAGGAGGTATAAGATAAAGAAAAAACATTATTGCTTTTGTCTAATCAAATGCAATAATAATAAATTATGAAAACATTTATTATTATTGTGATATAGCAACTTTTTGTCATATGAAAATTTATTTTAACATTGTAATAAGATATAATAAGTGTCAAAAAAACGTTTTAATATCTAAAAATAAATAGAAGTAAAAAAACGTTATAAATAAATGAGTCGACTTTATAAAACGTCACAGTTATCTACTTTAAATATAGTAATCCAATAATATGAAAAACTTTAGTTCCATTTTATCTGGTGTTTTCAAGCATTTTAAAATTACAATAAAAATTTATTTAAAAATGACGGAACATAACAAATTTTAAGGGGCAATGGTTAGTTCTAAAATTTTGCTGCCGTCTGGCTGAAAGGGTCATTAAAGAGTTTAACACTATTATAGAGTATAAAAACTAGAAAAAACAGATACAAAATATTTTTTTTAATATATGGGAGTATTTTAATAAATATTTCTTTGTCTTTTGGCGAAAATGACTTCTTAATTATTTAATTAATAGATTTTTGGGAATTTTTTTTCAATTCTATCAATAATGTCTTTTGATTCTATTGCGCATTCATGGTTGTTATCCTGGAGTCAGAAACATTGTAGAATAATCATGAACTAGTAGCAGGGAACGAAGAAAAGGTAGTCACAGAGTATTCAAAGTAGTACAGAGTACACTAGTATAGTATATAGTCCATAATAGTATAAGTATAGTATATAGTAATATAAGTAGTATAAGTACACAAAGTATACACTAAGTAGCAGGGAACTGAGAAAAGATAGTCACAGAGTATGCAAAGGAAAAATAACCAAAATTTAAAAATTTAAATTTTGAAAGACTAAGAGCAAAAATTAATGAGTAAAATGCTTTATAAAGAAACTCAGGAGGAAGAAGAAAATTTTTTTTTCCAACTTACATGTTGTCTAAAATATCGTGTTAAAATTTCTAGCAATCAAGCAACACTTTATTTTGGGTCTGTATTTGCTAAGACAGGAGTCTCAAAGGTTGGTATATTTCTTAGTAAATAAATTGTGGGACGCACCACAGTAAACTACTATTTCTTGTTAGGAACTATTTCTTGTTTGGAAAAAAAGAGTTGGAACTATTTCTTGTTTGGAAAAAATAGAAACTATTTCTTGTTTGGAAAAAAAGAGTCAAACGTAAAATTTTCACACCATTATGAAGCTTAATAATCTTTTTTAATGAAACATTGAAAAAAAAATTATTGCAAACAAAATGTCATAAAAAACGACCTTTTCAATTTTTAGTTAAAAATTGTTGTTTTTTGTATATAAAATATAATTCATTTTTATTTGAAATCATTATTATTTCTGAAATTTCTATGAAATTCTGGTACTTTTGAGACCCAGGTTAATATACTTTGAAGGAAAAAAAATTTCACTGATATATGGGAGCTAGTGTGTAATCAAGGGTCATGGTGGGTAACCTTTTTTAAAAATTAAACAAAACCGGAGACTTTTCAGTTACATTCTAACCAAACTTCATCTGTTTTTTATATTCGAAACTGGAGGTACCAAAAAGTCACGTCCCTAATGTATAAATGTGTTTATATATATATATATATATATATATATATATATATATATATATATATATATATATATCACGGTTTGATAATTTTGGGTCAAGTCATCAACGAAAACTCCCGAAAAAGCCTTTTGGAGGGGTGATAATATGGACCCTTGGGATACTATTGTGAGTGGTTGTAAAATCAACCATTACCGTCCTAGATTTTCATAATATGAGCATTTTTATAATAGAAATGTTCATATTATTAATTTTTTTCAAAGGGTTTTATGAAGTAAAAACATTTTTATAAGCTTATATTGATATTTTATAGTAAATATAGAATAAATAAAAACAAACATTCTTAAAAATTTCAACTTTAAAAAAAAAATTGCTTTTTCTTCTACAAAACTAAAACCAACTACATCTCTAATGTTGAAATCAGTTTTGTTTTGATTTCTTGTTAATCCACAACATTTTTTTAAGTTCATCATTTTTTTTTTAGTATTCAAACTTAAGTTAATAAAATTTTGTTAGAGGAACTTAAAAAATACATTTAAAATGCTTAATTCTGCTAAAACTCATGCTGAGTGTCGAAACACAGTTTGCATTCTCTGCACGTCAAAAATTTTTGATCGAAGTATAACACCTTTCTTGATAAGCAGAATGGCAAAACACTCTCCAAAACCATTAGACTTTAATGGTGATCACCTTTCAAATGCACAAATTGTTGTTTCATTCCGCAAAATATTGATGAGGGAAAACATCACAGCTATTCCCATCAAAGCTACTCCGACACAACTATTTAAAGATCCTCTTCAGTTTAACTTAACACTGGTTTTTCCAACAACCAGATAAGACAACTTGGTTCAACTCTTAACTCTGCACGCCAACAAAAAATTGTTGAGCCGTATTTTGCAAGGAAATTTGCAGAGCACGGAAAGTTGCTTAAAGATCACTTTTATGTCACTAAAATTAAATCTTCTGACATTGACCACCTTAGAGAAGTAGTTCATTGTAATAATATTGGAAGCCTTCCTCAATTTATGGTATCAGCAAGATCTCTCTCCGAAAACATCTAATTAAGATTGGACTTGATGTTGGAGGTGACTGTCTTAAGATGAGTCTGGGCATTATCAAGGTAGCCCCAGAATCAATCATTCCCGTTCTGAAGACTCCTAGGCTTTGTAGTTCTTCCTTCAAAGACTCTGAAGTAAAGAAACAGCTGATTATAGCACCTTTCAAAGGAATGCCTGAAAACAATGAGAATATTAAAAATAAAAGTTGCTAACATTCTTTGTGGACTTCAGTCTCATGCTTGCAAACATCCTTGCGGTTGGTGTAATGCAGACTCTTCAAATCGTGGTGCACTGAGAACTTTTAAAAGCATCAGAAAGGCTCACCAAGCTTTTGTTGCTGAAGGAAGTAATGTAAAGGGTGCATCAACGTGCCCTTGCCTAATATTTTAGATGAAACATTTATTCTAAAAGCAAGAAAACCAATGGAACTTCACCTACTGATGGGTGTGATCAACCACATTTTCATGA